>NW_028122008.1:0-47225 GCF_965194805.1 Balaenoptera borealis | reverse complement strand
AGTTGGAAGCTCACCCTGCTCTGCTCTATACCTAATGTGAAAGTCAACGTGAGCCCTAGCCTCGAAGGAAGGCCCTGATTTGCCTTGCCAAACGGGAGGCGTGGAGCAGCTCCATGAGGCCTTCTTCACTGTTCTGCTTTAGTTTCAAGGTAGATAGCTTTTCAAGACTCCTAGAGACCTTGTTTCAGCACCCGTTTTGCTACCATTATACTGAGTGAGACCAGGAAGCTCAGGGCCACGTAGGCAACTTCAGCCCCGTAGGCCTTTTGGAACACCCCAGTGTTGGCTAGAGAAAGGCAACACACTGCACCTTTCCTTGGGAGAGCCAGGTTATCTCAGGTCTACGCAGGATTCAGGAACACACTTCGAGACTGTCCGCCATTAAATGGATGTAACCTCATTCCCCTAGTTGAACTCTAATGAGAAAAACACTCTCTTCTAATCCCTTTTCACCTTTTACACTTAGAGTCACGCATCCTCAAGGAGGTGGTCGTTTGCATTCCAAGTACAATTTAAGCCCAGTTCTTGGTGTAACACTGTAGGTCTTTGACGGATGCACAGGCCCCTAAGTCTCCCTCGTGCATCCTTTGTTTAGGCACTTGGGTGCACGCAGAAAAGCGGTCGTAGAAAAAAGTTGAATCAGGGAAAGCCCCAGTGGGTATCGTGAATCTCTTTTGACTTGTTAGCATCAACATGTACTTATGCTGCGTGTCATTCTGGAAATGGGAAACTGATGCCACAACGCTTGTGTTCCCATTTTGAAAGCTTCATCATGCAGTCTAGAAGATACCTGAAAAGCATGGTTGTTGCTGGGGATTTAGTCACTGCCTGTAGGCTTCTGAGAAGAAAATGAGTTTTCCCGAAAGGACCTTGTGCTTCCAGTTCCTAGTTGGAAGCTCACCCTGCTCTCCTCTATACCAAAAGTGGAAGTCAACGTGAGCACTAACCTAAAAGTAAGGCCCTGATTATCCTTGCAAATCGGGAGGCATGCAGCAGCTCCATGAGGCCTTCCTGGCTGTTCTGCTTTAGTTTAACGGTAGTAAGCTTTGCAAGACTCCTAGGCACCTTGCTTCAGCACCCGTTTCGGTATCAGAAAACTGCCTAGAGCCAGGAAGCTCTGGTCCTGCGTGTATGCTGCGTATCAACCTAGAAATTGGAGACTGATGGCACAAGGCTTGTTTTCCCATTAGGAAGGCTCCGTTCATGCGGCCTCCTTTATACCTGAAAAGCATTGTTGTTGCCGTGGTTTTAGTCACTGCCTGCATGGTTCTGAGAAGATATTGAGTTTTCCCAAAGAAACCTGGTGCTTCCAGTTCCTAGTTGGAAGCTCACCCTGCTCTGCTCTATAACTAAAGTGAAAGTCAAGGGGAGCACTAGCCTCGAAGTAATGCCCTGATTATCCTGGCAAAACGGGAGGCGTGCAGCAGCTCCATGAGGCCTTCATCGCTGTTCTCTTTTACTTTCACGGTAGTAAGCTTTCCAAGACTCCTAGAGACCTTACTTCAGCACCCGTTTCGGTATCAGAAAACTGCCTAGAGCCAGGAAGCTCTGGTCCTGCGTGTATGCTGCGTATCAACCTAGAAATTGGAGACTGATGGCACAAGGCTTGTTTTCCCATTAGGAAGGCTCCGTTCATGCGGCCTCCTTTATACCTGAAAAGCATTGTTGTTGCCGGGGATTTAGTCACTGCCTGCCTGCTGCTGCGAAGAAAATGAGATTTCCCGAAAGAAACCTTGTGCTTCCAGTTCCTAGTTGGAAGCTCACTCTGCTCTGCTCTATATCTAAACTGAAAGTCAAGGGGAGCACTAGCCTCTAACTAATGCCCTGATTATCCTGGCAAAACGGGAGGCGTGCAGCAGCTCCATGAGGCCTTCATCGCTGTTCTCTTTTAGTTTCACGGTAGTAAGCTTTCCAAGACTCCTAGAGACCTTACTTCAGCACCCGTTACGGTATCAGAAAACTGCCTACACCCAGGAAGCTCTGGTCCTGCGTGTATGCTGCGTACCAACTTACTATTTGGAGACTGAGGGCACAAGGCTTCTTTGTCCATTTGGAAAGCTCCGTTCATGCGGCCTCCTTTATACCTGAAAAGCTTTGTTGTTGCCGCGGTTTTAGTCACTGCCTGCATGGTTCTGAGAAGATATTGAGTTTCCCGTAAGAAACCTTGTGCTTCCAGTTCCTAGTTGGAAGCTCACCCTGCTCTGCTCTATACCTAATGTGAAAGTCAACGTGAGCCCTAGCCTCGAAGGAAGGCCCTGATTTGCCTTGCCAAACGGGAGGCGTGGAGCAGCTCCATGAGGCCTTCTTCACTGTTCTGCTTTAGTTTCAAGGTAGATAGCTTTTCAAGACTCCTAGAGACCTTGTTTCAGCACCCGTTTTGCTACCATTATACTGAGACCAGGAAGCTCAGGGCCACGTAGGCAACTTCAGCCCCGTAGGCCTTTTGGAACACCCCAGTGTTGGCTAGAGAAAGGCAACACACTGCACCTTTCCTTGGGAGAGCCAGGTTATCTCAGGTCTACGCAGGATTCAGGAACACACTTCGAGACTGTCCGCCATTAAATGGATGTAACCTCATTCCCCTAGTTGAACTCTATTGAGAAAAACACTCTCTTCTAATCCCTTTTCACCTTTTACACTTAGAGTCACGCATCCTCAAGGAGGTGGTCGTTTGCATTCCAAGTACAATTTAAGCACAGTTCTTGGTGTAACACTGTAGGTCTTTGACGGATGCACAGGTCACTAAGTCTCCCTCGTGCATCCTTTGTTTAGGCACTTGGCTGCACGCAGAAAAGCGGTCGTAGAAAAAAGTTGAATCAGGGAAAGCCCCAGTGGGTATCGTGAATCTCTTTTGACTTGTTAGCATCACCATGTACTTATGCTGCGTGTCATTCTGGAAATGGGAAACTGATGCCACAACGCTTGTATTCCCATTTTGAAAGCTTCATCATGCAGTCTAGAAGACACCTGAAAAGCATGGTTGTTGCTGGGGATTTAGTCACTGCCTGTCGGCTTCTGAGAAGAAAATGAGTTTTCCCGAAAGGACCTTGTGCTTCCAGTTCCTAGTTGGAAGCTCACCCTGCTCTCCTCTATACCAAAAGTGGAAGTCAACGTGAGCACTAACCTAAAAGTAAGGCCCTGATTATCCTTGCAAATCGGGAGGCATGCAGCAGCTCCATGAGGCCTTCCTCGCTGTTCTGCTTTAGTTTAACGGTAGTAAGCTTTCCAAGACTCCTAGGCACCTGGCTTTACCACCCGTTTCGGTATCAGAAAACTGCCTAGAGCCAGGAAGCTCTGGTGCTGCGTGTATGCTGCGTATCAACCTAGAAATTGGAGACTGATGGCACAAGGCTTGTTTTCCCATTAGGAAGGCTCCGTTCATGTGGCCTCCTTTATACCTGAAAAGCATTGTTGTTGCCGGGGTTTTAGTCACTGCCTGCATGGTTCCGAGAAGATATTCAGTTTTCCCAAAGAAACCTGGTGCTTCCAGTTCCTAGTTGGAAGCTCACTCTGCTCTGCTCTATAACTAAAGTGAAAGTCAAGGGAGGCACTAGCCTCGAAGTAATGCCCTGATTATCCTGGCAAAACGGGAGGCGTGCAGCAGCTCCATGAGGCCTTCATCGCTGTTCTCTTTTAGTTTCACGGTAGTAAGCTTTCCAAGACTCCTAGAGACCTTACTTCAGCACCCGTTTCGGTATCAGAAAACTGCCTAGAGCCAGGAAGCTCTGGTCCTGCGTGTATGCTGCGTACCAACTTACTATTTGGAGACTGAGGGCACAAGGCTTCTTTGTCCATTTGGAAAGCTCCGTTCATGCGGCCTCCTTTATACCTGAAAAGCATTGTTGTTGCCGGGGTTTTAGTCACTGCCTGCATGGTTCTGAGAAGATATGGAGTTTCCCGTAAGAAACCTTCTGCTTCCAGTTCCTAGTTGGAAGCTCACTCTGCTCTGCTCTATACCTAATGTGAAAGTCAACGTGAGCACTAGCCTCGAAGTAATGCCCTGATTATCCTGGCAAAACGGGAGGCGTGCAGCAGCTCCATGAGGCCTTCATCGCTGTTCTCTTTTAGTTTCACGGTAGTAAGCTTTCCAAGACTCCTAGAGACCTTACTTCAGCACCCGTTACGGTATCAGAAAACTGCCTAGAGCCAGGAAGCTCTGGTCCTGCGTGTATGCTGCGTACCAACTTACTATTTGGAGACTGATGGCACAAGGCTTCTTTGCCCATTTGGAAAGCTCCGTTCATGCGGCCTCCTTTATACCTGAAAAGCATTGTTGTTGCCGGGGTTTTAGTCACTGCCTGCATGGTTCTGAGAAGATATTGAGTTTTCCCATAAGAAACCTTGTGCTTCCAGTTCCTAGTAGGAAGCTCACCCTGCTCTGCTCTATAACTAAAGTGAAAGTCAAGGGGAGCACTAGCCTCGAAGTAATGCCCTGATTATCCTGGCAAAACGGGAGGCGTGCAGCAGCTCCATGAGGCCTTCATCGCTGTTCTCTTTGAGTTTCGCGGTTGTAAGCTTTCCAAGACACCTAGAGACCTTACTTCAGCACCCGTTTCGGTATCAGAAAACTGCCTACACCCAGGAAGCTCTGGTCCTGCGTGTATGCTGCGTACCAACTTACTATTTGGAGACTGAGGGCACAAGGCTTCTTTGCCCATTTGGAAAGCTCCGTTCATGCGGCCTCCTTTATACCTGAAAAGCTTTGTTGTTGCCGCGGTTTTAGTCACTGCCTGCATGGTTCTGAGAAGATATTGAGTTTCCCGTAAGAAACCTTGTGCTTCCAGTTCCTAGTTGGAAGCTCACCCTGCTCTGCTCTATACCTAATGTGAAAGTCAACGTGAGCCCTAGCCTCGAAGGAAGGCCCTGATTTGCCTTGCCAAACGGGAGGCGTGGAGCAGCTCCATGAGGCCTTCTTCACTGTTCTGCTTTAGTTTCAAGGTAGATAGCTTTTCAAGACTCCTAGAGACCTTGTTTCAGCACCCGTTTTGCTACCATTATACTGAGTGAGACCAGGAAGCTCAGGGCCACGTAGGCAACTTCAGCCCCGTAGGCCTTTTGGAACACCCCAGTGTTGGCTAGAGAAAGGCAACACACTGCACCTTTCCTTGGGAGAGCCAGGTTATCTCAGGTCTACGCAGGATTCAGGAACACACTTCGAGACTGTCCGCCATTAAATGGATGTAACCTCATTCCCCTAGTTGAACTCTATTGAGAAAAACACTCTCTTCTAATCCCTTTTCACCTTTTACACTTAGAGTCACGCATCCTCAAGGAGGTGGTCGTTTGCATTCCAAGTACAATTTAAGCACAGTTCTTGGTGTAACACTGTAGGTCTTTGACGGATGCACAGGTCCCTAAGTCTCCCTCGTGCATCCTTTGTTTAGGCACTTGGCTGCACGCAGAAAAGCGGTCGTAGAAAAAAGTTGAATCAGGGAAAGCCCCAGTGGGTATCGTGAATCTCTTTTGACTTGTTAGCATCACCATGTACTTATGCTGCGTGTCATTCTGGAAATGGGAAACTGATGCCACAACGCTTGTGTTCCCATTTTGAAAGCTTCATCATGCAGTCTAGAAGACACCTGAAAAGCATGGTTGTTGCTGGGGATTTAGTCACTGCCTGTCGGCTTCTGAGAAGAAAATGAGTTTTCCCGAAAGGACCTTGTGCTTCCAGTTCCTAGTTGGAAGCTCACCCTGCTCTCCTCTATACCAAAAGTGGAAGTCAACGTGAGCACTAACCTAAAAGTAAGGCCCTGATTATCCTTGCAAATCGGGAGGCATGCAGCAGCTCCATGAGGCCTTCCTCGCTGTTCTGCTTTAGTTTAACGGTAATAAGCTTTCCAAGACTCCTAGGCACCTGGCTTTACCACCCGTTTCGGTATCAGAAAACTGCCTAGAGCCAGGAAGCTCTGGTGCTGCGTGTATGCTGCGAATCAACCTAGAAATTGGAGACTGATGGCACAAGGCTTGTTTTCCCATTAGGAAGGCTCCGTTCATGCGGCCTCCTTTATACCTGAAAAGCATTGTTGTTGCCGGGGTTTTAGTCACTGCCTGCATGGTTCCGAGAAGATATTCAGTTTTCCCAAAGAAACCTGGTGCTTCCAGTTCCTAGTTGGAAGCTCACTCTGCTCTGCTCTATACCTAATGTGAAAGTCAACGTGAGCACTAGCCTCGAAGTAATGCCCTGATTATCCTGGCAAAACGGGAGGCGTGCAGCAGCTCCATGAGGCCTTCATCGCTGTTCTCTTTTAGTTTCACGGTAGTAAGCTTTCCAAGACTCCTAGAGACCTTACTTCAGCACCCGTTACGGTATCAGAAAACTGCCTACACCCAGGAAGCTCTGGTCCTGCGTGTATGCTGCGTACCAACTTACTATTTGGAGACTGAGGGCACAAGGCTTCTTTGTCCATTTGGAAAGCTCCGTTCATGCGGCCTCCTTTATACCTGAAAAGCATTGTTGTTGCCGCGGTTTTAGTCACTGCCTGCATGGTTCTGAGAAGATATTGAGTTTCCCGTAAGAAACCTTGTGCTTCCAGTTCCTAGTTGGAAGCTCACCCTGCTCTGCTCTATACCTAATGTGAAAGTCAACGTGAGCCCTAGCCTCGAAGGAAGGCCCTGATTTGCCTTGCCAAACGGGAGGCGTGGAGCAGCTCCATGAGGCTTTCTTCACTGTTCTGCTTTAGTTTCAAGGTAGATAGCTTTTCAAGACTCCTAGAGACCTTGTTTCAGCACCCGTTTTGCTACCATTATACTGAGTGAGGCCAGGAAGCTCAGGGCCACGTAGGCAACTTCAGCCCCGTAGGCATTTTGGACACCCCAGTGTTGGCTAGAGAAAGGCAACACACTGCACTCTTCCTTCGGAGAGCCAGGTTACCTCAGCTCTACACAGGATTCAGGAAGCACTTCGAGACTGTCCGCCATTAAATGGATGTAACCTCATTCCCCTAGTTGAACTCTATTGAGAAAAACACTCTCTTCTAATCCCTTTTCACCTTTTACACTTAGAGTCACGCATCCTCAAGGAGGTGGTCGTTTGCATTCCAAGTACAATTTAAGCCCAGTTCTTGGTGTAACACTGTAGGTCTTTGACGGATGCACAGGCCCCTAAGTCTCCCTCGTGCATCCTTTGTTTAGGCACTTGGGTGCACGCAGAAAAGCGGTCGTAGAAAAAAGTTGAATCAGGGAAAGCCCCAGTGGGTATCGTGAATCTCTTTTGACTTGTTAGCATCAACATGTACTTATGCTGCGTGTCAATCTGGAAATGGGAAACTGATGCCACAACGCTTGTGTTCCCATTTTGAAAGCTTCATCATGCAGTCTAGAAGATACCTGAAAAGCATGGTTGTTGCTGGGGATTTAGTCACTGCCTGTCGGCTTCTGAGAAGAAAATGAGTTTTCCCGAAAGGACCTTGTGCTTCCAGTTCCTAGTTGGAAGCTCACCCTGCTCTCCTCTATACCAAAAGTGGAAGTCAACGTGAGCACTAACCTAAAAGTAAGACCCTGATTATCCTTGCAAATCGGGAGGCATGCAGCAGCTCCATGAGGCCTTCCTGGCTGTTCTGCTTTAGTTTAACGGTAGTAAGCTTTGCAAGACTCCTAGGCACCTTGCTTCAGCACCCGTTTCGGTATCAGAAAACTGCCTAGAGCCAGGAAGCTCTGGTCCTGCGTGTATGCTGCGTATCAACCTAGAAATTGGAGACTGATGGCACAAGGCTTGTTTTCCCATTAGGAAGGCTCCGTTCATGCGGCCTCCTTTATACCTGAAAAGCATTGTTGTTGCCGGGGATTTAGTCACTGCCTGCCTGCTGCTGCGAAGAAAATGAGATTTCCCGAAAGAAACCTTGTGCTTCCAGTTCCTAGTTGGAAGCTCACTCTGCTCTGCTCTATATCTAAACTGAAAGTCAAGGGGAGCACTAGCCTCTAACTAATGCCCTGATTATCCTGGCAAAACGGGAGGCGTGCAGCAGCTCCATGAGGCCTTCATCGCTGTTCTCTTTTAGTTTCACGGTAGTAAGCTTTCCAAGACTCCTAGAGACCTTACTTCAGCACCCGTTACGGTATCAGAAAACTGCCTACACCCAGGAAGCTCTGGTCCTGCGTGTATGCTGCGTACCAACTTACTATTTGGAGACTGAGGGCACAAGGCTTCTTTGTCCATTTGGAAAGCTCCGTTCATGCGGCCTCCTTTATACCTGAAAAGCATTGTTGTTGCCGCGGTTTTAGTCACTGCCTGCATGGTTCTGAGAAGATATTGAGTTTCCCGTAAGAAACCTTGTGCTTCCAGTTCCTAGTTGGAAGCTCACCCTGCTCTGCTCTATACCTAATGTGAAAGTCAACGTGAGCCCTAGCCTCGAAGGAAGGCCCTGATTTGCCTTGCCAAACGGGAGGCGTGGAGCAGCTCCATGAGGCCTTCTTCACTGTTCTGCTTTAGTTTCAAGGTAGATAGCTTTTCAAGACTCCTAGAGACCTTGTTTCAGCACCCGTTTTGCTACCATTATACTGAGACCAGGAAGCTCAGGGCCACGTAGGCAACTTCAGCCCCGTAGGCCTTTTGGAACACCCCAGTGTTGGCTAGAGAAAGGCAACACACTGCACCTTTCCTTGGGAGAGCCAGGTTATCTCAGGTCTACGCAGGATTCAGGAACACACTTCGAGACTGTCCGCCATTAAATGGATGTAACCTCATTCCCCTAGTTGAACTCTATTGAGAACAACACTCTCTTCTAATCCCTTTTCACCTTTTACACTTAGAGTCACGCATCCTCAAGGAGGTGGTCGTTTGCATTCCAAGTACAATTTAAGCACAGTTCTTGGTGTAACACTGTAGGTCTTTGACGGATGCACAGGTCCCTAAGTCTCCCTCGTGCATCCTTTGTTTAGGCACTTGGCTGCACGCAGAAAAGCGGTCGTAGAAAAAAGTTGAATCAGGGAAAGCCCCAGTGGGTATCGTGAATCTCTTTTGACTTGTTAGCATCACCATGTACTTATGCTGCGTGTCATTCTGGAAATGGGAAACTGATGCCACAACGCTTGTGTTCCCATTTTGAAAGCTTCATCATGCAGTCTAGAAGACACCTGAAAAGCATGGTTGTTGCTGGGGATTTAGTCACTGCCTGTCGGCTTCTGAGAAGAAAATGAGTTTTCCCGAAAGGACCTTGTGCTTCCAGTTCCTAGTTGGAAGCTCACCCTGCTCTCCTCTATACCAAAAGTGGAAGTCAACGTGAGCACTAACCTAAAAGTAAGGCCCTGATTATCCTTGCAAATCGGGAGGCATGCAGCAGCTCCATGAGGCCTTCCTCGCTGTTCTGCTTTAGTTTAACGGTAGTAAGCTTTCCAAGACTCCTAGGCACCTGGCTTTACCACCCGTTTCGGTATCAGAAAACTGCCTAGAGCCAGGAAGCTCTGGTGCTGCGTGTATGCTGCGTATCAACCTAGAAATTGGAGACTGATGGCACAAGGCTTGTTTTCCCATTAGGAAGGCTCCGTTCATGCGGCCTCCTTTATACCTGAAAAGCATTGTTGTTGCCGGGGTTTTAGTCACTGCCTGCATGGTTCCGAGAAGATATTCAGTTTTCCCAAAGAAACCTTGTGCTTCCAGTTCCTAGTAGGAAGCTCACCCTGCTCTGCTCTATAACTAAAGTGAAAGTCAAGGGAGGCACTAGCCTCGAAGTAATGCCCTGATTATCCTGGCAAAACGGGAGGCGTGCAGCAGCTCCATGAGGCCTTCATCGCTGTTCTCTTTTAGTTTCACGGTAGTAAGCTTTCCAAGACTCCTAGAGACCTTACTTCAGCACCCGTTTCGGTATCAGAAAACTGCCTAGAGCCAGGAAGCTCTGGTCCTGCGTGTATGCTGCGTACCAACTTACTATTTGGAGACTGAGGGCACAAGGCTTCTTTGTCCATTTGGAAAGCTCCGTTCATGCGGCCTCCTTTATACCTGAAAAGCATTGTTGTTGCCGGGGTTTTAGTCACTGCCTGCATGGTTCTGAGAAGATATGGAGTTTCCCGTAAGAAACCTTGTGCTTCCAGTTCCTAGTTGGAAGCTCACTCTGCTCTGCTCTATACCTAATGTGAAAGTCAACGTGAGCACTAGCCTCGAAGTAATGCCCTGATTATCCTGGCAAAACGGGAGGCGTGCAGCAGCTCCATGAGGCCTTCATCGCTGTTCTCTTTTAGTTTCACGGTAGTAAGCTTTCCAAGACTCCTAGAGACCTTACTTCAGCACCCGTTACGGTATCAGAAAACTGCCTAGAGCCAGGAAGCTCTGGTCCTGCGTGTATGCTGCGTACCAACTTACTATTTGGAGACTGATGGCACAAGGCTTCTTTGCCCATTTGGAAAGCTCCGTTCATGCGGCCTCCTTTATACCTGAAAAGCATTGTTGTTGCCGGGGTTTTAGTCACTGCCTGCATGGTTCTGAGAAGATATTGAGTTTTCCCATAAGAAACCTTGTGCTTCCAGTTCCTAGTAGGAAGCTCACCCTGCTCTGCTCTATCACTAAAGTGAAAGTCAAGGGGAGCACTAGCCTCGAAGTAATGCCCTGATTATCCTGGCAAAACGGGAGGCGTGCAGCAGCTCCATGAGGCCTTCATCGCTGTTCTCTTTGAGTTTCGCGGTTGTAAGCTTTCCAAGACACCTAGAGACCTTACTTCAGCACCCGTTTCGGTATCAGAAAACTGCCTACACCCAGGAAGCTCTGGTCCTGCGTGTATGCTGCGTACCAACTTACTATTTGGAGACTGAGGGCACAAGGCTTCTTTGCCCATTTGGAAAGCTCCGTTCATGCGGCCTCCTTTATACCTGAAAAGCTTTGTTGTTGCCGCGGTTTTAGTCACTGCCTGCATGGTTCTGAGAAGATATTGAGTTTCCCGTAAGAAACCTTGTGCTTCCAGTTCCTAGTTGGAAGCTCACCCTGCTCTGCTCTATACCTAATGTGAAAGTCAACGTGAGCCCTAGCCTCGAAGGAAGGCCCTGATTTGCCTTGCCAAACGGGAGGCGTGGAGCAGCTCCATGAGGCCTTCTTCACTGTTCTGCTTTAGTTTCAAGGTAGATAGCTTTTCAAGACTCCTAGAGACCTTGTTTCAGCACCCGTTTTGCTACCATTATACTGAGTGAGACCAGGAAGCTCAGGGCCACGTAGGCAACTTCAGCCCCGTAGGCCTTTTGGAACACCCCAGTGTTGGCTAGAGAAAGGCAACACACTGCACCTTTCCTTGGGAGAGCCAGGTTATCTCAGGTCTACGCAGGATTCAGGAACACACTTCGAGACTGTCCGCCATTAAATGGATGTAACCTCATTCCCCTAGTTGAACTCTATTGAGAAAAACACTCTCTTCTAATCCCTTTTCACCTTTTACACTTAGAGTCACGCATCCTCAAGGAGGTGGTCGTTTGCATTCCAAGTACAATTTAAGCACAGTTCTTGGTGTAACACTGTAGGTCTTTGACGGATGCACAGGTCCCTAAGTCTCCCTCGTGCATCCTTTGTTTAGGCACTTGGCTGCACGCAGAAAAGCGGTCGTAGAAAAAAGTTGAATCAGGGAAAGCCCCAGTGGGTATCGTGAATCTCTTTTGACTTGTTAGCATCACCATGTACTTATGCTGCGTGTCATTCTGGAAATGGGAAACTGATGCCACAACGCTTGTGTTCCCATTTTGAAAGCTTCATCATGCAGTCTAGAAGACACCTGAAAAGCATGGTTGTTGCTGGGGATTTAGTCACTGCCTGTCGGCTTCTGAGAAGAAAATGAGTTTTCCCGAAAGGACCTTGTGCTTCCAGTTCCTAGTTGGAAGCTCACCCTGCTCTCCTCTATACCAAAAGTGGAAGTCAACGTGAGCACTAACCTAAAAGTAAGGCCCTGATTATCCTTGCAAATCGGGAGGCATGCAGCAGCTCCATGAGGCCTTCCTCGCTGTTCTGCTTTAGTTTAACGGTAGTAAGCTTTCCAAGACTCCTAGGCACCTGGCTTTACCACCCGTTTCGGTATCAGAAAACTGCCTAGAGCCAGGAAGCTCTGGTGCTGCGTGTATGCTGCGTATCAACCTAGAAATTGGAGACTGATGGCACAAGGCTTGTTTTCCCATTAGGAAGGCTCCGTTCATGTGGCCTCCTTTATACCTGAAAAGCATTGTTGTTGCCGGGGTTTTAGTCACTGCCTGCATGGTTCCGAGAAGATATTCAGTTTTCCCAAAGAAACCTGGTGCTTCCAGTTCCTAGTTGGAAGCTCACTCTGCTCTGCTCTATAACTAAAGTGAAAGTCAAGGGAGGCACTAGCCTCGAAGTAATGCCCTGATTATCCTGGCAAAACGGGAGGCGTGCAGCAGCTCCATGAGGCCTTCATCGCTGTTCTCTTTTAGTTTCACGGTAGTAAGCTTTCCAAGACTCCTAGAGACCTTACTTCAGCACCCGTTTCGGTATCAGAAAACTGCCTAGAGCCAGGAAGCTCTGGTCCTGCGTGTATGCTGCGTACCAACTTACTATTTGGAGACTGAGGGCACAAGGCTTCTTTGTCCATTTGGAAAGCTCCGTTCATGCGGCCTCCTTTATACCTGAAAAGCATTGTTGTTGCCGGGGTTTTAGTCACTGCCTGCATGGTTCTGAGAAGATATGGAGTTTCCCGTAAGAAACCTTCTGCTTCCAGTTCCTAGTTGGAAGCTCACTCTGCTCTGCTCTATACCTAATGTGAAAGTCAACGTGAGCACTAGCCTCGAAGTAATGCCCTGATTATCCTGGCAAAACGGGAGGCGTGCAGCAGCTCCATGAGGCCTTCATCGCTGTTCTCTTTTAGTTTCACGGTAGTAAGCTTTCCAAGACTCCTAGAGACCTTACTTCAGCACCCGTTACGGTATCAGAAAACTGCCTAGAGCCAGGAAGCTCTGGTCCTGCGTGTATGCTGCGTACCAACTTACTATTTGGAGACTGATGGCACAAGGCTTCTTTGCCCATTTGGAAAGCTCCGTTCATGCGGCCTCCTTTATACCTGAAAAGCATTGTTGTTGCCGGGGTTTTAGTCACTGCCTGCATGGTTCTGAGAAGATATTGAGTTTTCCCATAAGAAACCTTGTGCTTCCAGTTCCTAGTAGGAAGCTCACCCTGCTCTGCTCTATAACTAAAGTGAAAGTCAAGGGGAGCACTAGCCTCGAAGTAATGCCCTGATTATCCTGGCAAAACGGGAGGCGTGCAGCAGCTCCATGAGGCCTTCATCGCTGTTCTCTTTGAGTTTCGCGGTTGTAAGCTTTCCAAGACACCTAGAGACCTTACTTCAGCACCCGTTTCGGTATCAGAAAACTGCCTACACCCAGGAAGCTCTGGTCCTGCGTGTATGCTGCGTACCAACTTACTATTTGGAGACTGAGGGCACAAGGCTTCTTTGCCCATTTGGAAAGCTCCGTTCATGCGGCCTCCTTTATACCTGAAAAGCTTTGTTGTTGCCGCGGTTTTAGTCACTGCCTGCATGGTTCTGAGAAGATATTGAGTTTCCCGTAAGAAACCTTGTGCTTCCAGTTCCTAGTTGGAAGCTCACCCTGCTCTGCTCTATACCTAATGTGAAAGTCAACGTGAGCCCTAGCCTCGAAGGAAGGCCCTGATTTGCCTTGCCAAACGGGAGGCGTGGAGCAGCTCCATGAGGCCTTCTTCACTGTTCTGCTTTAGTTTCAAGGTAGATAGCTTTTCAAGACTCCTAGAGACCTTGTTTCAGCACCCGTTTTGCTACCATTATACTGAGTGAGACCAGGAAGCTCAGGGCCACGTAGGCAACTTCAGCCCCGTAGGCCTTTTGGAACACCCCAGTGTTGGCTAGAGAAAGGCAACACACTGCACCTTTCCTTGGGAGAGCCAGGTTATCTCAGGTCTACGCAGGATTCAGGAACACACTTCGAGACTGTCCGCCATTAAATGGATGTAACCTCATTCCCCTAGTTGAACTCTATTGAGAAAAACACTCTCTTCTAATCCCTTTTCACCTTTTACACTTAGAGTCACGCATCCTCAAGGAGGTGGTCGTTTGCATTCCAAGTACAATTTAAGCACAGTTCTTGGTGTAACACTGTAGGTCTTTGACGGATGCACAGGTCCCTAAGTCTCCCTCGTGCATCCTTTGTTTAGGCACTTGGCTGCACGCAGAAAAGCGGTCGTAGAAAAAAGTTGAATCAGGGAAAGCCCCAGTGGGTATCGTGAATCTCTTTTGACTTGTTAGCATCACCATGTACTTATGCTGCGTGTCATTCTGGAAATGGGAAACTGATGCCACAACGCTTGTGTTCCCATTTTGAAAGCTTCATCATGCAGTCTAGAAGACACCTGAAAAGCATGGTTGTTGCTGGGGATTTAGTCACTGCCTGTCGGCTTCTGAGAAGAAAATGAGTTTTCCCGAAAGGACCTTGTGCTTCCAGTTCCTAGTTGGAAGCTCACCCTGCTCTCCTCTATACCAAAAGTGGAAGTCAACGTGAGCACTAACCTAAAAGTAAGGCCCTGATTATCCTTGCAAATCGGGAGGCATGCAGCAGCTCCATGAGGCCTTCCTCGCTGTTCTGCTTTAGTTTAACGGTAATAAGCTTTCCAAGACTCCTAGGCACCTGGCTTTACCACCCGTTTCGGTATCAGAAAACTGCCTAGAGCCAGGAAGCTCTGGTGCTGCGTGTATGCTGCGAATCAACCTAGAAATTGGAGACTGATGGCACAAGGCTTGTTTTCCCATTAGGAAGGCTCCGTTCATGCGGCCTCCTTTATACCTGAAAAGCATTGTTGTTGCCGGGGTTTTAGTCACTGCCTGCATGGTTCCGAGAAGATATTCAGTTTTCCCAAAGAAACCTGGTGCTTCCAGTTCCTAGTTGGAAGCTCACTCTGCTCTGCTCTATACCTAATGTGAAAGTCAACGTGAGCACTAGCCTCGAAGTAATGCCCTGATTATCCTGGCAAAACGGGAGGCGTGCAGCAGCTCCATGAGGCCTTCATCGCTGTTCTCTTTTAGTTTCACGGTAGTAAGCTTTCCAAGACTCCTAGAGACCTTACTTCAGCACCCGTTACGGTATCAGAAAACTGCCTACACCCAGGAAGCTCTGGTCCTGCGTGTATGCTGCGTACCAACTTACTATTTGGAGACTGAGGGCACAAGGCTTCTTTGTCCATTTGGAAAGCTCCGTTCATGCGGCCTCCTTTATACCTGAAAAGCATTGTTGTTGCCGCGGTTTTAGTCACTGCCTGCATGGTTCTGAGAAGATATTGAGTTTCCCGTAAGAAACCTTGTGCTTCCAGTTCCTAGTTGGAAGCTCACCCTGCTCTGCTCTATACCTAATGTGAAAGTCAACGTGAGCCCTAGCCTCGAAGGAAGGCCCTGATTTGCCTTGCCAAACGGGAGGCGTGGAGCAGCTCCATGAGGCTTTCTTCACTGTTCTGCTTTAGTTTCAAGGTAGATAGCTTTTCAAGACTCCTAGAGACCTTGTTTCAGCACCCGTTTTGCTACCATTATACTGAGTGAGGCCAGGAAGCTCAGGGCCACGTAGGCAACTTCAGCCCCGTAGGCATTTTGGACACCCCAGTGTTGGCTAGAGAAAGGCAACACACTGCACTCTTCCTTCGGAGAGCCAGGTTACCTCAGCTCTACACAGGATTCAGGAAGCACTTCGAGACTGTCCGCCATTAAATGGATGTAACCTCATTCCCCTAGTTGAACTCTATTGAGAAAAACACTCTCTTCTAATCCCTTTTCACCTTTTACACTTAGAGTCACGCATCCTCAAGGAGGTGGTCGTTTGCATTCCAAGTACAATTTAAGCCCAGTTCTTGGTGTAACACTGTAGGTCTTTGACGGATGCACAGGCCCCTAAGTCTCCCTCGTGCATCCTTTGTTTAGGCACTTGGGTGCACGCAGAAAAGCGGTCGTAGAAAAAAGTTGAATCAGGGAAAGCCCCAGTGGGTATCGTGAATCTCTTTTGACTTGTTAGCATCAACATGTACTTATGCTGCGTGTCAATCTGGAAATGGGAAACTGATGCCACAACGCTTGTGTTCCCATTTTGAAAGCTTCATCATGCAGTCTAGAAGATACCTGAAAAGCATGGTTGTTGCTGGGGATTTAGTCACTGCCTGTCGGCTTCTGAGAAGAAAATGAGTTTTCCCGAAAGGACCTTGTGCTTCCAGTTCCTAGTTGGAAGCTCACCCTGCTCTCCTCTATACCAAAAGTGGAAGTCAACGTGAGCACTAACCTAAAAGTAAGACCCTGATTATCCTTGCAAATCGGGAGGCATGCAGCAGCTCCATGAGGCCTTCCTGGCTGTTCTGCTTTAGTTTAACGGTAGTAAGCTTTGCAAGACTCCTAGGCACCTTGCTTCAGCACCCGTTTCGGTATCAGAAAACTGCCTAGAGCCAGGAAGCTCTGGTCCTGCGTGTATGCTGCGTATCAACCTAGAAATTGGAGACTGATGGCACAAGGCTTGTTTTCCCATTAGGAAGGCTCCGTTCATGCGGCCTCCTTTATACCTGAAAAGCATTGTTGTTGCCGGGGATTTAGTCACTGCCTGCCTGCTGCTGCGAAGAAAATGAGATTTCCCGAAAGAAACCTTGTGCTTCCAGTTCCTAGTTGGAAGCTCACTCTGCTCTGCTCTATATCTAAACTGAAAGTCAAGGGGAGCACTAGCCTCTAACTAATGCCCTGATTATCCTGGCAAAACGGGAGGCATGCAGCAGCTCCATGAGGCCTTCATCGCTGTTCTCTTTTAGTTTCACGGTAGTAAGCTTTCCAAGACTCCTAGAGACCTTACTTCAGCACCCGTTACGGTATCAGAAAACTGCCTACACCCAGGAAGCTCTGGTCCTGCGTGTATGCTGCGTACCAACTTACTATTTGGAGACTGAGGGCACAAGGCTTCTTTGTCCATTTGGAAAGCTCCGTTCATGCGGCCTCCTTTATACCTGAAAAGCATTGTTGTTGCCGCGGTTTTAGTCACTGCCTGCATGGTTCTGAGAAGATATTGAGTTTCCCGTAAGAAACCTTGTGCTTCCAGTTCCTAGTTGGAAGCTCACCCTGCTCTGCTCTATACCTAATGTGAAAGTCAACGTGAGCCCTAGCCTCGAAGGAAGGCCCTGATTTGCCTTGCCAAACGGGAGGCGTGGAGCAGCTCCATGAGGCCTTCTTCACTGTTCTGCTTTAGTTTCAAGGTAGATAGCTTTTCAAGACTCCTAGAGACCTTGTTTCAGCACCCGTTTTGCTACCATTATACTGAGTGAGGCCAGGAAGCTCAGGGCCACGTAGGCAACTTCAGCCCCGTAGGCATTTTGGACACCCCAGTGTTGGCTAGAGAAAGGCAACACACTGCACTCTTCCTTCGGAGAGCCAGGTTACCTCAGCTCTACACAGGATTCAGGAAGCACTTCGAGACTGTCCGCCATTAAATGGATGTAACCTCATTCCCCTAGTTGAACTCTATTGAGAAAAACACTCTCTTCTAATCCCTTTTCACCTTTTACACTTAGAGTCACGCATCCTCAAGGAGGTGGTCGTTTGCATTCCAAGTACAATTTAAGCCCAGTTCTTGGTGTAACACTGTAGGTCTTTGACGGATGCACAGGCCCCTAAGTCTCCCTCGTGCATCCTTTGTTTAGGCACTTGGGTGCACGCAGAAAAGCGGTCGTAGAAAAAAGTTGAATCAGGGAAAGCCCCAGTGGGTATCGTGAATCTCTTTTGACTTGTTAGCATCAACATGTACTTATGCTGCGTGTCAATCTGGAAATGGGAAACTGATGCCACAACGCTTGTGTTCCCATTTTGAAAGCTTCATCATGCAGTCTAGAAGATACCTGAAAAGCATGGTTGTTGCTGGGGATTTAGTCACTGCCTGTCGGCTTCTGAGAAGAAAATGAGTTTTCCCGAAAGGACCTTGTGCTTCCAGTTCCTAGTTGGAAGCTCACCCTGCTCTCCTCTATACCAAAAGTGGAAGTCAACGTGAGCACTAACCTAAAAGTAAGGCCCTGATTATCCTTGCAAATCGGGAGGCATGCAGCAGCTCCATGAGGCCTTCCTGGCTGTTCTGCTTTAGTTTAACGGTAGTAAGCTTTGCAAGACTCCTAGGCACCTTGCTTCAGCACCCGTTTCGGTATCAGAAAACTGCCTAGAGCCAGGAAGCTCTGGTCCTGCGTGTATGCTGCGTATCAACCTAGAAATTGGAGACTGATGGCACAAGGCTTGTTTTCCCATTAGGAAGGCTCCGTTCATGCGGCCTCCTTTATACCTGAAAAGCATTGTTGTTGCCGGGGTTTTAGTCACTGCCTGCATGGTTCTGAGAAGATATGGAGTTTCCCGTAAGAAACCTTGTGCTTCCAGTTCCTAGTTGGAAGCTCACTCTGCTCTGCTCTATACCTAATGTGAAAGTCAACGTGAGCACTAGCCTCGAAGTAATGCCCTGATTATCCTGGCAAAACGGGAGGCGTGCAGCAGCTCCATGAGGCCTTCACCGCTGTTCTCTTTTACTTTCACGGTAGTAAGCTTTCCAAGACTCCTAGAGACCTTACTTCAGCACCCGTTTCGGTATCAGAAAACTGCCTAGAGCCAGGAAGCTCTGGTCCTGCGTGTATGCTGCGTATCAACCTAGAAATTGGAGACTGATGGCACAAGGCTTGTTTTCCCATTAGGAAGGCTCCGTTCATGCGGCCTCCTTTATACCTGAAAAGCATTGTTGTTGCCGGGGATTTAGTCACTGCCTGCCTGCTGCTGCGAAGAAAATGAGATTTCCCGAAAGAAACCTTGTGCTTCCAGTTCCTAGTTCGAAGCTCACTCTGCTCTGCTCTATATCTAAACTGAAAGTCAAGGGGAGCACTAGCCTCTAACTAATGCCCTGATTATCCTGGCAAAACGGGAGGCGTGCAGCAGCTCCATGAGGCCTTCATCGCTGTTCTCTTTTAGTTTCACGGTAGTAAGCTTTCCAAGACTCCTAGAGACCTTACTTCAGCACCCGTTACGGTATCAGAAAACTGCCTACACCCAGGAAGCTCTGGTCCTGCGTGTATGCTGCGTACCAACTTACTATTTGGAGACTGAGGGCACAAGGCTTCTTTGTCCATTTGGAAAGCTCCGTTCATGCGGCCTCCTTTATACCTGAAAAGCTTTGTTGTTGCCGCGGTTTTAGTCACTGCCTGCATGGTTCTGAGAAGATATTGAGTTTCCCGTAAGAAACCTTGTGCTTCCAGTTCCTAGTTGGAAGCTCACCCTGCTCTGCTCTATACCTAATGTGAAAGTCAACGTGAGCCCTAGCCTCGAAGGAAGGCCCTGATTTGCCTTGCCAAACGGGAGGCGTGGAGCAGCTCCATGAGGCCTTCTTCACTGTTCTGCTTTAGTTTCAAGGTAGATAGCTTTTCAAGACTCCTAGAGACCTTGTTTCAGCACCCGTTTTGCTACCATTATACTGAGACCAGGAAGCTCAGGGCCACGTAGGCAACTTCAGCCCCGTAGGCCTTTTGGAACACCCCAGTGTTGGCTAGAGAAAGGCAACACACTGCACCTTTCCTTGGGAGAGCCAGGTTATCTCAGGTCTACGCAGGATTCAGGAACACACTTCGAGACTGTCCGCCATTAAATGGATGTAACCTCATTCCCCTAGTTGAACTCTATTGAGAAAAACACTCTCTTCTAATCCCTTTTCACCTTTTACACTTAGAGTCACGCATCCTCAAGGAGGTGGTCGTTTGCATTCCAAGTACAATTTAAGCACAGTTCTTGGTGTAACACTGTAGGTCTTTGACGGATGCACAGGTCCCTAAGTCTCCCTCGTGCATCCTTTGTTTAGGCACTTGGCTGCACGCAGAAAAGCGGTCGTAGAAAAAAGTTGAATCAGGGAAAGCCCCAGTGGGTATCGTGAATCTCTTTTGACTTGTTAGCATCACCATGTACTTATGCTGCGTGTCATTCTGGAAATGGGAAACTGATGCCACAACGCTTGTGTTCCCATTTTGAAAGCTTCATCATGCAGTCTAGAAGACACCTGAAAAGCATGGTTGTTGCTGGGGATTTAGTCACTGCCTGTCGGCTTCTGAGAAGAAAATGAGTTTTCCCGAAAGGACCTTGTGCTTCCAGTTCCTAGTTGGAAGCTCACCCTGCTCTCCTCTATACCAAAAGTGGAAGTCAACGTGAGCACTAACCTAAAAGTAAGGCCCTGATTATCCTTGCAAATCGGGAGGCATGCAGCAGCTCCATGAGGCCTTCCTCGCTGTTCTGCTTTAGTTTAACGGTAGTAAGCTTTCCAAGACTCCTAGGCACCTGGCTTTACCACCCGTTTCGGTATCAGAAAACTGCCTAGAGCCAGGAAGCTCTGGTGCTGCGTGTATGCTGCGTATCAACCTAGAAATTGGAGACTGATGGCACAAGGCTTGTTTTCCCATTAGGAAGGCTCCGTTCATGCGGCCTCCTTTATACCTGAAAAGCATTGTTGTTGCCGGGGTTTTAGTCACTGCCTGCATCGTTCCGAGAAGATATTCAGTTTTCCCAAAGAAACCTGGTGCTTCCAGTTCCTAGTTGGAAGCTCACTCTGCTCTGCTCTATAACTAAAGTGAAAGTCAAGGGAGGCACTAGCCTCGAAGTAATGCCCTGATTATCCTGGCAAAACGGGAGGCGTGCAGCAGCTCCATGAGGCCTTCATCGCTGTTCTCTTTTAGTTTCACGGTAGTAAGCTTTCCAAGACTCCTAGAGACCTTACTTCAGCACCCGTTTCGGTATCAGAAAACTGCCTAGAGCCAGGAAGCTCTGGTCCTGCGTGTATGCTGCGTACCAACTTACTATTTGGAGACTGAGGGCACAAGGCTTCTTTGTCCATTTGGAAAGCTCCGTTCATGCGGCCTCCTTTATACCTGAAAAGCATTGTTGTTGCCGGGGTTTTAGTCACTGCCTGCATGGTTCTGAGAAGATATGGAGTTTCCCGTAAGAAACCTTGTGCTTCCAGTTCCTAGTTGGAAGCTCACTCTGCTCTGCTCTATACCTAATGTGAAAGTCAACGTGAGCACTAGCCTCGAAGTAATGCCCTGATTATCCTGGCAAAACGGGAGGCGTGCAGCAGCTCCATGAGGCCTTCATCGCTGTTCTCTTTTAGTTTCACGGTAGTAAGCTTTCCAAGACTCCTAGAGACCTTACTTCAGCACCCGTTACGGTATCAGAAAACTGCCTAGAGCCAGGAAGCTCTGGTCCTGCGTGTATGCTGCGTACCAACTTACTATTTGGAGACTGATGGCACAAGGCTTCTTTGCCCATTTGGAAAGCTCCGTTCATGCGGCCTCCTTTATACCTGAAAAGCATTGTTGTTGCCGGGGTTTTAGTCACTGCCTGCATGGTTCTGAGAAGATATTGAGTTTTCCCATAAGAAACCTTGTGCTTCCAGTTCCTAGTAGGAAGCTCACCCTGCTCTGCTCTATAACTAAAGTGAAAGTCAAGGGGAGCACTAGCCTCGAAGTAATGCCCTGATTATCCTGGCAAAACGGGAGGCGTGCAGCAGCTCCATGAGGCCTTCATCGCTGTTCTCTTTGAGTTTCGCGGTTGTAAGCTTTCCAAGACACCTAGAGACCTTACTTCAGCACCCGTTTCGGTATCAGAAAACTGCCTACACCCAGGAAGCTCTGGTCCTGCGTGTATGCTGCGTACCAACTTACTATTTGGAGACTGAGGGCACAAGGCTTCTTTGCCCATTTGGAAAGCTCCGTTCATGCGGCCTCCTTTATACCTGAAAAGCTTTGTTGTTGCCGCGGTTTTAGTCACTGCCTGCATGGTTCTGAGAAGATATTGAGTTTCCCGTAAGAAACCTTGTGCTTCCAGTTCCTAGTTGGAAGCTCACCCTGCTCTGCTCTATACCTAATGTGAAAGTCAACGTGAGCCCTAGCCTCGAAGGAAGGCCCTGATTTGCCTTGCCAAACGGGAGGCGTGGAGCAGCTCCATGAGGCCTTCTTCACTGTTCTGCTTTAGTTTCAAGGTAGATAGCTTTTCAAGACTCCTAGAGACCTTGTTTCAGCACCCGTTTTGCTACCATTATACTGAGTGAGACCAGGAAGCTCAGGGCCACGTAGGCAACTTCAGCCCCGTAGGCCTTTTGGAACACCCCAGTGTTGGCTAGAGAAAGGCAACACACTGCACCTTTCCTTGGGAGAGCCAGGTTATCTCAGGTCTACGCAGGATTCAGGAACACACTTCGAGACTGTCCGCCATTAAATGGATGTAACCTCATTCCCCTAGTTGAACTCTAATGAGAAAAACACTCTCTTCTAATCCCTTTTCACCTTTTACACTTAGAGTCACGCATCCTCAAGGAGGTGGTCGTTTGCATTCCAAGTACAATTTAAGCCCAGTTCTTGGTGTAACACTGTAGGTCTTTGACGGATGCACAGGCCCCTAAGTCTCCCTCGTGCATCCTTTGTTTAGGCACTTGGGTGCACGCAGAAAAGCGGTCGTAGAAAAAAGTTGAATCAGGGAAAGCCCCAGTGGGTATCGTGAATCTCTTTTGACTTGTTAGCATCAACATGTACTTATGCTGCGTGTCATTCTGGAAATGGGAAACTGATGCCACAACGCTTGTGTTCCCATTTTGAAAGCTTCATCATGCAGTCTAGAAGATACCTGAAAAGCATGGTTGTTGCTGGGGATTTAGTCACTGCCTGTAGGCTTCTGAGAAGAAAATGAGTTTTCCCGAAAGGACCTTGTGCTTCCAGTTCCTAGTTGGAAGCTCACCCTGCTCTCCTCTATACCAAAAGTGGAAGTCAACGTGAGCACTAACCTAAAAGTAAGGCCCTGATTATCCTTGCAAATCGGGAGGCATGCAGCAGCTCCATGAGGCCTTCCTGGCTGTTCTGCTTTAGTTTAACGGTAGTAAGCTTTGCAAGACTCCTAGGCACCTTGCTTCAGCACCCGTTTCGGTATCAGAAAACTGCCTAGAGCCAGGAAGCTCTGGTCCTGCGTGTATGCTGCGTATCAACCTAGAAATTGGAGACTGATGGCACAAGGCTTGTTTTCCCATTAGGAAGGCTCCGTTCATGCGGCCTCCTTTATACCTGAAAAGCATTGTTGTTGCCGTGGTTTTAGTCACTGCCTGCATGGTTCTGAGAAGATATTGAGTTTTCCCAAAGAAACCTGGTGCTTCCAGTTCCTAGTTGGAAGCTCACCCTGCTCTGCTCTATAACTAAAGTGAAAGTCAAGGGGAGACACTAGCCTCGAAGTAATGCCCTGATTATCCTGGCAAAACGGGAGGCGTGCAGCAGCTCCATGAGGCCTTCATCGCTGTTCTCTTTTACTTTCACGGTAGTAAGCTTTCCAAGACTCCTAGAGACCTTACTTCAGCACCCGTTTCGGTATCAGAAAACTGCCTAGAGCCAGGAAGCTCTGGTCCTGCGTGTATGCTGCGTATCAACCTAGAAATTGGAGACTGATGGCACAAGGCTTGTTTTCCCATTAGGAAGGCTCCGTTCATGCGGCCTCCTTTATACCTGAAAAGCATTGTTGTTGCCGGGGATTTAGTCACTGCCTGCCTGCTGCTGCGAAGAAAATGAGATTTCCCGAAAGAAACCTTGTGCTTCCAGTTCCTAGTTGGAAGCTCACTCTGCTCTGCTCTATATCTAAACTGAAAGTCAAGGGGAGCACTAGCCTCTAACTAATGCCCTGATTATCCTGGCAAAACGGGAGGCGTGCAGCAGCTCCATGAGGCCTTCATCGCTGTTCTCTTTTAGTTTCACGGTAGTAAGCTTTCCAAGACTCCTAGAGACCTTACTTCAGCACCCGTTACGGTATCAGAAAACTGCCTACACCCAGGAAGCTCTGGTCCTGCGTGTATGCTGCGTACCAACTTACTATTTGGAGACTGAGGGCACAAGGCTTCTTTGTCCATTTGGAAAGCTCCGTTCATGCGGCCTCCTTTATACCTGAAAAGCTTTGTTGTTGCCGCGGTTTTAGTCACTGCCTGCATGGTTCTGAGAAGATATTGAGTTTCCCGTAAGAAACCTTGTGCTTCCAGTTCCTAGTTGGAAGCTCACCCTGCTCTGCTCTATACCTAATGTGAAAGTCAACGTGAGCCCTAGCCTCGAAGGAAGGCCCTGATTTGCCTTGCCAAACGGGAGGCGTGGAGCAGCTCCATGAGGCCTTCTTCACTGTTCTGCTTTAGTTTCAAGGTAGATAGCTTTTCAAGACTCCTAGAGACCTTGTTTCAGCACCCGTTTTGCTACCATTATACTGAGACCAGGAAGCTCAGGGCCACGTAGGCAACTTCAGCCCCGTAGGCCTTTTGGAACACCCCAGTGTTGGCTAGAGAAAGGCAACACACTGCACCTTTCCTTGGGAGAGCCAGGTTATCTCAGGTCTACGCAGGATTCAGGAACACACTTCGAGACTGTCCGCCATTAAATGGATGTAACCTCATTCCCCTAGTTGAACTCTATTGAGAAAAACACTCTCTTCTAATCCCTTTTCACCTTTTACACTTAGAGTCACGCATCCTCAAGGAGGTGGTCGTTTGCATTCCAAGTACAATTTAAGCACAGTTCTTGGTGTAACACTGTAGGTCTTTGACGGATGCACAGGTCACTAAGTCTCCCTCGTGCATCCTTTGTTTAGGCACTTGGCTGCACGCAGAAAAGCGGTCGTAGAAAAAAGTTGAATCAGGGAAAGCCCCAGTGGGTATCGTGAATCTCTTTTGACTTGTTAGCATCACCATGTACTTATGCTGCGTGTCATTCTGGAAATGGGAAACTGATGCCACAACGCTTGTATTCCCATTTTGAAAGCTTCATCATGCAGTCTAGAAGACACCTGAAAAGCATGGTTGTTGCTGGGGATTTAGTCACTGCCTGTCGGCTTCTGAGAAGAAAATGAGTTTTCCCGAAAGGACCTTGTGCTTCCAGTTCCTAGTTGGAAGCTCACCCTGCTCTCCTCTATACCAAAAGTGGAAGTCAACGTGAGCACTAACCTAAAAGTAAGGCCCTGATTATCCTTGCAAATCGGGAGGCATGCAGCAGCTCCATGAGGCCTTCCTCGCTGTTCTGCTTTAGTTTAACGGTAGTAAGCTTTCCAAGACTCCTAGGCACCTGGCTTTACCACCCGTTTCGGTATCAGAAAACTGCCTAGAGCCAGGAAGCTCTGGTGCTGCGTGTATGCTGCGTATCAACCTAGAAATTGGAGACTGATGGCACAAGGCTTGTTTTCCCATTAGGAAGGCTCCGTTCATGTGGCCTCCTTTATACCTGAAAAGCATTGTTGTTGCCGGGGTTTTAGTCACTGCCTGCATGGTTCCGAGAAGATATTCAGTTTTCCCAAAGAAACCTGGTGCTTCCAGTTCCTAGTTGGAAGCTCACTCTGCTCTGCTCTATAACTAAAGTGAAAGTCAAGGGAGGCACTAGCCTCGAAGTAATGCCCTGATTATCCTGGCAAAACGGGAGGCGTGCAGCAGCTCCATGAGGCCTTCATCGCTGTTCTCTTTTAGTTTCACGGTAGTAAGCTTTCCAAGACTCCTAGAGACCTTACTTCAGCACCCGTTTCGGTATCAGAAAACTGCCTAGAGCCAGGAAGCTCTGGTCCTGCGTGTATGCTGCGTACCAACTTACTATTTGGAGACTGAGGGCACAAGGCTTCTTTGTCCATTTGGAAAGCTCCGTTCATGCGGCCTCCTTTATACCTGAAAAGCATTGTTGTTGCCGGGGTTTTAGTCACTGCCTGCATGGTTCTGAGAAGATATGGAGTTTCCCGTAAGAAACCTTCTGCTTCCAGTTCCTAGTTGGAAGCTCACTCTGCTCTGCTCTATACCTAATGTGAAAGTCAACGTGAGCACTAGCCTCGAAGTAATGCCCTGATTATCCTGGCAAAACGGGAGGCGTGCAGCAGCTCCATGAGGCCTTCATCGCTGTTCTCTTTTAGTTTCACGGTAGTAAGCTTTCCAAGACTCCTAGAGACCTTACTTCAGCACCCGTTACGGTATCAGAAAACTGCCTAGAGCCAGGAAGCTCTGGTCCTGCGTGTATGCTGCGTACCAACTTACTATTTGGAGACTGATGGCACAAGGCTTCTTTGCCCATTTGGAAAGCTCCGTTCATGCGGCCTCCTTTATACCTGAAAAGCATTGTTGTTGCCGGGGTTTTAGTCACTGCCTGCATGGTTCTGAGAAGATATTGAGTTTTCCCATAAGAAACCTTGTGCTTCCAGTTCCTAGTAGGAAGCTCACCCTGCTCTGCTCTATAACTAAAGTGAAAGTCAAGGGGAGCACTAGCCTCGAAGTAATGCCCTGATTATCCTGGCAAAACGGGAGGCGTGCAGCAGCTCCATGAGGCCTTCATCGCTGTTCTCTTTGAGTTTCGCGGTTGTAAGCTTTCCAAGACACCTAGAGACCTTACTTCAGCACCCGTTTCGGTATCAGAAAACTGCCTACACCCAGGAAGCTCTGGTCCTGCGTGTATGCTGCGTACCAACTTACTATTTGGAGACTGAGGGCACAAGGCTTCTTTGCCCATTTGGAAAGCTCCGTTCATGCGGCCTCCTTTATACCTGAAAAGCTTTGTTGTTGCCGCGGTTTTAGTCACTGCCTGCATGGTTCTGAGAAGATATTGAGTTTCCCGTAAGAAACCTTGTGCTTCCAGTTCCTAGTTGGAAGCTCACCCTGCTCTGCTCTATACCTAATGTGAAAGTCAACGTGAGCCCTAGCCTCGAAGGAAGGCCCTGATTTGCCTTGCCAAACGGGAGGCGTGGAGCAGCTCCATGAGGCCTTCTTCACTGTTCTGCTTTAGTTTCAAGGTAGATAGCTTTTCAAGACTCCTAGAGACCTTGTTTCAGCACCCGTTTTGCTACCATTATACTGAGTGAGACCAGGAAGCTCAGGGCCACGTAGGCAACTTCAGCCCCGTAGGCCTTTTGGAACACCCCAGTGTTGGCTAGAGAAAGGCAACACACTGCACCTTTCCTTGGGAGAGCCAGGTTATCTCAGGTCTACGCAGGATTCAGGAACACACTTCGAGACTGTCCGCCATTAAATGGATGTAACCTCATTCCCCTAGTTGAACTCTATTGAGAAAAACACTCTCTTCTAATCCCTTTTCACCTTTTACACTTAGAGTCACGCATCCTCAAGGAGGTGGTCGTTTGCATTCCAAGTACAATTTAAGCACAGTTCTTGGTGTAACACTGTAGGTCTTTGACGGATGCACAGGTCCCTAAGTCTCCCTCGTGCATCCTTTGTTTAGGCACTTGGCTGCACGCAGAAAAGCGGTCGTAGAAAAAAGTTGAATCAGGGAAAGCCCCAGTGGGTATCGTGAATCTCTTTTGACTTGTTAGCATCACCATGTACTTATGCTGCGTGTCATTCTGGAAATGGGAAACTGATGCCACAACGCTTGTGTTCCCATTTTGAAAGCTTCATCATGCAGTCTAGAAGACACCTGAAAAGCATGGTTGTTGCTGGGGATTTAGTCACTGCCTGTCGGCTTCTGAGAAGAAAATGAGTTTTCCCGAAAGGACCTTGTGCTTCCAGTTCCTAGTTGGAAGCTCACCCTGCTCTCCTCTATACCAAAAGTGGAAGTCAACGTGAGCACTAACCTAAAAGTAAGGCCCTGATTATCCTTGCAAATCGGGAGGCATGCAGCAGCTCCATGAGGCCTTCCTCGCTGTTCTGCTTTAGTTTAACGGTAATAAGCTTTCCAAGACTCCTAGGCACCTGGCTTTACCACCCGTTTCGGTATCAGAAAACTGCCTAGAGCCAGGAAGCTCTGGTGCTGCGTGTATGCTGCGAATCAACCTAGAAATTGGAGACTGATGGCACAAGGCTTGTTTTCCCATTAGGAAGGCTCCGTTCATGCGGCCTCCTTTATACCTGAAAAGCATTGTTGTTGCCGGGGTTTTAGTCACTGCCTGCATGGTTCCGAGAAGATATTCAGTTTTCCCAAAGAAACCTGGTGCTTCCAGTTCCTAGTTGGAAGCTCACTCTGCTCTGCTCTATACCTAATGTGAAAGTCAACGTGAGCACTAGCCTCGAAGTAATGCCCTGATTATCCTGGCAAAACGGGAGGCGTGCAGCAGCTCCATGAGGCCTTCATCGCTGTTCTCTTTTAGTTTCACGGTAGTAAGCTTTCCAAGACTCCTAGAGACCTTACTTCAGCACCCGTTACGGTATCAGAAAACTGCCTACACCCAGGAAGCTCTGGTCCTGCGTGTATGCTGCGTACCAACTTACTATTTGGAGACTGAGGGCACAAGGCTTCTTTGTCCATTTGGAAAGCTCCGTTCATGCGGCCTCCTTTATACCTGAAAAGCATTGTTGTTGCCGCGGTTTTAGTCACTGCCTGCATGGTTCTGAGAAGATATTGAGTTTCCCGTAAGAAACCTTGTGCTTCCAGTTCCTAGTTGGAAGCTCACCCTGCTCTGCTCTATACCTAATGTGAAAGTCAACGTGAGCCCTAGCCTCGAAGGAAGGCCCTGATTTGCCTTGCCAAACGGGAGGCGTGGAGCAGCTCCATGAGGCTTTCTTCACTGTTCTGCTTTAGTTTCAAGGTAGATAGCTTTTCAAGACTCCTAGAGACCTTGTTTCAGCACCCGTTTTGCTACCATTATACTGAGTGAGGCCAGGAAGCTCAGGGCCACGTAGGCAACTTCAGCCCCGTAGGCATTTTGGACACCCCAGTGTTGGCTAGAGAAAGGCAACACACTGCACTCTTCCTTCGGAGAGCCAGGTTACCTCAGCTCTACACAGGATTCAGGAAGCACTTCGAGACTGTCCGCCATTAAATGGATGTAACCTCATTCCCCTAGTTGAACTCTATTGAGAAAAACACTCTCTTCTAATCCCTTTTCACCTTTTACACTTAGAGTCACGCATCCTCAAGGAGGTGGTCGTTTGCATTCCAAGTACAATTTAAGCCCAGTTCTTGGTGTAACACTGTAGGTCTTTGACGGATGCACAGGCCCCTAAGTCTCCCTCGTGCATCCTTTGTTTAGGCACTTGGGTGCACGCAGAAAAGCGGTCGTAGAAAAAAGTTGAATCAGGGAAAGCCCCAGTGGGTATCGTGAATCTCTTTTGACTTGTTAGCATCAACATGTACTTATGCTGCGTGTCAATCTGGAAATGGGAAACTGATGCCACAACGCTTGTGTTCCCATTTTGAAAGCTTCATCATGCAGTCTAGAAGATACCTGAAAAGCATGGTTGTTGCTGGGGATTTAGTCACTGCCTGTCGGCTTCTGAGAAGAAAATGAGTTTTCCCGAAAGGACCTTGTGCTTCCAGTTCCTAGTTGGAAGCTCACCCTGCTCTCCTCTATACCAAAAGTGGAAGTCAACGTGAGCACTAACCTAAAAGTAAGACCCTGATTATCCTTGCAAATCGGGAGGCATGCAGCAGCTCCATGAGGCCTTCCTGGCTGTTCTGCTTTAGTTTAACGGTAGTAAGCTTTGCAAGACTCCTAGGCACCTTGCTTCAGCACCCGTTTCGGTATCAGAAAACTGCCTAGAGCCAGGAAGCTCTGGTCCTGCGTGTATGCTGCGTATCAACCTAGAAATTGGAGACTGATGGCACAAGGCTTGTTTTCCCATTAGGAAGGCTCCGTTCATGCGGCCTCCTTTATACCTGAAAAGCATTGTTGTTGCCGGGGATTTAGTCACTGCCTGCCTGCTGCTGCGAAGAAAATGAGATTTCCCGAAAGAAACCTTGTGCTTCCAGTTCCTAGTTGGAAGCTCACTCTGCTCTGCTCTATATCTAAACTGAAAGTCAAGGGGAGCACTAGCCTCTAACTAATGCCCTGATTATCCTGGCAAAACGGGAGGCGTGCAGCAGCTCCATGAGGCCTTCATCGCTGTTCTCTTTTAGTTTCACGGTAGTAAGCTTTCCAAGACTCCTAGAGACCTTACTTCAGCACCCGTTACGGTATCAGAAAACTGCCTACACCCAGGAAGCTCTGGTCCTGCGTGTATGCTGCGTACCAACTTACTATTTGGAGACTGAGGGCACAAGGCTTCTTTGTCCATTTGGAAAGCTCCGTTCATGCGGCCTCCTTTATACCTGAAAAGCATTGTTGTTGCCGCGGTTTTAGTCACTGCCTGCATGGTTCTGAGAAGATATTGAGTTTCCCGTAAGAAACCTTGTGCTTCCAGTTCCTAGTTGGAAGCTCACCCTGCTCTGCTCTATACCTAATGTGAAAGTCAACGTGAGCCCTAGCCTCGAAGGAAGGCCCTGATTTGCCTTGCCAAACGGGAGGCGTGGAGCAGCTCCATGAGGCCTTCTTCACTGTTCTGCTTTAGTTTCAAGGTAGATAGCTTTTCAAGACTCCTAGAGACCTTGTTTCAGCACCCGTTTTGCTACCATTATACTGAGACCAGGAAGCTCAGGGCCACGTAGGCAACTTCAGCCCCGTAGGCCTTTTGGAACACCCCAGTGTTGGCTAGAGAAAGGCAACACACTGCACCTTTCCTTGGGAGAGCCAGGTTATCTCAGGTCTACGCAGGATTCAGGAACACACTTCGAGACTGTCCGCCATTAAATGGATGTAACCTCATTCCCCTAGTTGAACTCTATTGAGAACAACACTCTCTTCTAATCCCTTTTCACCTTTTACACTTAGAGTCACGCATCCTCAAGGAGGTGGTCGTTTGCATTCCAAGTACAATTTAAGCACAGTTCTTGGTGTAACACTGTAGGTCTTTGACGGATGCACAGGTCCCTAAGTCTCCCTCGTGCATCCTTTGTTTAGGCACTTGGCTGCACGCAGAAAAGCGGTCGTAGAAAAAAGTTGAATCAGGGAAAGCCCCAGTGGGTATCGTGAATCTCTTTTGACTTGTTAGCATCACCATGTACTTATGCTGCGTGTCATTCTGGAAATGGGAAACTGATGCCACAACGCTTGTGTTCCCATTTTGAAAGCTTCATCATGCAGTCTAGAAGACACCTGAAAAGCATGGTTGTTGCTGGGGATTTAGTCACTGCCTGTCGGCTTCTGAGAAGAAAATGAGTTTTCCCGAAAGGACCTTGTGCTTCCAGTTCCTAGTTGGAAGCTCACCCTGCTCTCCTCTATACCAAAAGTGGAAGTCAACGTGAGCACTAACCTAAAAGTAAGGCCCTGATTATCCTTGCAAATCGGGAGGCATGCAGCAGCTCCATGAGGCCTTCCTCGCTGTTCTGCTTTAGTTTAACGGTAGTAAGCTTTCCAAGACTCCTAGGCACCTGGCTTTACCACCCGTTTCGGTATCAGAAAACTGCCTAGAGCCAGGAAGCTCTGGTGCTGCGTGTATGCTGCGTATCAACCTAGAAATTGGAGACTGATGGCACAAGGCTTGTTTTCCCATTAGGAAGGCTCCGTTCATGCGGCCTCCTTTATACCTGAAAAGCATTGTTGTTGCCGGGGTTTTAGTCACTGCCTGCATGGTTCCGAGAAGATATTCAGTTTTCCCAAAGAAACCTTGTGCTTCCAGTTCCTAGTAGGAAGCTCACCCTGCTCTGCTCTATAACTAAAGTGAAAGTCAAGGGAGGCACTAGCCTCGAAGTAATGCCCTGATTATCCTGGCAAAACGGGAGGCGTGCAGCAGCTCCATGAGGCCTTCATCGCTGTTCTCTTTTAGTTTCACGGTAGTAAGCTTTCCAAGACTCCTAGAGACCTTACTTCAGCACCCGTTTCGGTATCAGAAAACTGCCTAGAGCCAGGAAGCTCTGGTCCTGCGTGTATGCTGCGTACCAACTTACTATTTGGAGACTGAGGGCACAAGGCTTCTTTGTCCATTTGGAAAGCTCCGTTCATGCGGCCTCCTTTATACCTGAAAAGCATTGTTGTTGCCGGGGTTTTAGTCACTGCCTGCATGGTTCTGAGAAGATATGGAGTTTCCCGTAAGAAACCTTGTGCTTCCAGTTCCTAGTTGGAAGCTCACTCTGCTCTGCTCTATACCTAATGTGAAAGTCAACGTGAGCACTAGCCTCGAAGTAATGCCCTGATTATCCTGGCAAAACGGGAGGCGTGCAGCAGCTCCATGAGGCCTTCATCGCTGTTCTCTTTTAGTTTCACGGTAGTAAGCTTTCCAAGACTCCTAGAGACCTTACTTCAGCACCCGTTACGGTATCAGAAAACTGCCTAGAGCCAGGAAGCTCTGGTCCTGCGTGTATGCTGCGTACCAACTTACTATTTGGAGACTGATGGCACAAGGCTTCTTTGCCCATTTGGAAAGCTCCGTTCATGCGGCCTCCTTTATACCTGAAAAGCATTGTTGTTGCCGGGGTTTTAGTCACTGCCTGCATGGTTCTGAGAAGATATTGAGTTTTCCCATAAGAAACCTTGTGCTTCCAGTTCCTAGTAGGAAGCTCACCCTGCTCTGCTCTATCACTAAAGTGAAAGTCAAGGGGAGCACTAGCCTCGAAGTAATGCCCTGATTATCCTGGCAAAACGGGAGGCGTGCAGCAGCTCCATGAGGCCTTCATCGCTGTTCTCTTTGAGTTTCGCGGTTGTAAGCTTTCCAAGACACCTAGAGACCTTACTTCAGCACCCGTTTCGGTATCAGAAAACTGCCTACACCCAGGAAGCTCTGGTCCTGCGTGTATGCTGCGTACCAACTTACTATTTGGAGACTGAGGGCACAAGGCTTCTTTGCCCATTTGGAAAGCTCCGTTCATGCGGCCTCCTTTATACCTGAAAAGCTTTGTTGTTGCCGCGGTTTTAGTCACTGCCTGCATGGTTCTGAGAAGATATTGAGTTTCCCGTAAGAAACCTTGTGCTTCCAGTTCCTAGTTGGAAGCTCACCCTGCTCTGCTCTATACCTAATGTGAAAGTCAACGTGAGCCCTAGCCTCGAAGGAAGGCCCTGATTTGCCTTGCCAAACGGGAGGCGTGGAGCAGCTCCATGAGGCCTTCTTCACTGTTCTGCTTTAGTTTCAAGGTAGATAGCTTTTCAAGACTCCTAGAGACCTTGTTTCAGCACCCGTTTTGCTACCATTATACTGAGTGAGACCAGGAAGCTCAGGGCCACGTAGGCAACTTCAGCCCCGTAGGCCTTTTGGAACACCCCAGTGTTGGCTAGAGAAAGGCAACACACTGCACCTTTCCTTGGGAGAGCCAGGTTATCTCAGGTCTACGCAGGATTCAGGAACACACTTCGAGACTGTCCGCCATTAAATGGATGTAACCTCATTCCCCTAGTTGAACTCTATTGAGAAAAACACTCTCTTCTAATCCCTTTTCACCTTTTACACTTAGAGTCACGCATCCTCAAGGAGGTGGTCGTTTGCATTCCAAGTACAATTTAAGCACAGTTCTTGGTGTAACACTGTAGGTCTTTGACGGATGCACAGGTCCCTAAGTCTCCCTCGTGCATCCTTTGTTTAGGCACTTGGCTGCACGCAGAAAAGCGGTCGTAGAAAAAAGTTGAATCAGGGAAAGCCCCAGTGGGTATCGTGAATCTCTTTTGACTTGTTAGCATCACCATGTACTTATGCTGCGTGTCATTCTGGAAATGGGAAACTGATGCCACAACGCTTGTGTTCCCATTTTGAAAGCTTCATCATGCAGTCTAGAAGACACCTGAAAAGCATGGTTGTTGCTGGGGATTTAGTCACTGCCTGTCGGCTTCTGAGAAGAAAATGAGTTTTCCCGAAAGGACCTTGTGCTTCCAGTTCCTAGTTGGAAGCTCACCCTGCTCTCCTCTATACCAAAAGTGGAAGTCAACGTGAGCACTAACCTAAAAGTAAGGCCCTGATTATCCTTGCAAATCGGGAGGCATGCAGCAGCTCCATGAGGCCTTCCTCGCTGTTCTGCTTTAGTTTAACGGTAGTAAGCTTTCCAAGACTCCTAGGCACCTGGCTTTACCACCCGTTTCGGTATCAGAAAACTGCCTAGAGCCAGGAAGCTCTGGTGCTGCGTGTATGCTGCGTATCAACCTAGAAATTGGAGACTGATGGCACAAGGCTTGTTTTCCCATTAGGAAGGCTCCGTTCATGTGGCCTCCTTTATACCTGAAAAGCATTGTTGTTGCCGGGGTTTTAGTCACTGCCTGCATGGTTCCGAGAAGATATTCAGTTTTCCCAAAGAAACCTGGTGCTTCCAGTTCCTAGTTGGAAGCTCACTCTGCTCTGCTCTATAACTAAAGTGAAAGTCAAGGGAGGCACTAGCCTCGAAGTAATGCCCTGATTATCCTGGCAAAACGGGAGGCGTGCAGCAGCTCCATGAGGCCTTCATCGCTGTTCTCTTTTAGTTTCACGGTAGTAAGCTTTCCAAGACTCCTAGAGACCTTACTTCAGCACCCGTTTCGGTATCAGAAAACTGCCTAGAGCCAGGAAGCTCTGGTCCTGCGTGTATGCTGCGTACCAACTTACTATTTGGAGACTGAGGGCACAAGGCTTCTTTGTCCATTTGGAAAGCTCCGTTCATGCGGCCTCCTTTATACCTGAAAAGCATTGTTGTTGCCGGGGTTTTAGTCACTGCCTGCATGGTTCTGAGAAGATATGGAGTTTCCCGTAAGAAACCTTCTGCTTCCAGTTCCTAGTTGGAAGCTCACTCTGCTCTGCTCTATACCTAATGTGAAAGTCAACGTGAGCACTAGCCTCGAAGTAATGCCCTGATTATCCTGGCAAAACGGGAGGCGTGCAGCAGCTCCATGAGGCCTTCATCGCTGTTCTCTTTTAGTTTCACGGTAGTAAGCTTTCCAAGACTCCTAGAGACCTTACTTCAGCACCCGTTACGGTATCAGAAAACTGCCTAGAGCCAGGAAGCTCTGGTCCTGCGTGTATGCTGCGTACCAACTTACTATTTGGAGACTGATGGCACAAGGCTTCTTTGCCCATTTGGAAAGCTCCGTTCATGCGGCCTCCTTTATACCTGAAAAGCATTGTTGTTGCCGGGGTTTTAGTCACTGCCTGCATGGTTCTGAGAAGATATTGAGTTTTCCCATAAGAAACCTTGTGCTTCCAGTTCCTAGTAGGAAGCTCACCCTGCTCTGCTCTATAACTAAAGTGAAAGTCAAGGGGAGCACTAGCCTCGAAGTAATGCCCTGATTATCCTGGCAAAACGGGAGGCGTGCAGCAGCTCCATGAGGCCTTCATCGCTGTTCTCTTTGAGTTTCGCGGTTGTAAGCTTTCCAAGACACCTAGAGACCTTACTTCAGCACCCGTTTCGGTATCAGAAAACTGCCTACACCCAGGAAGCTCTGGTCCTGCGTGTATGCTGCGTACCAACTTACTATTTGGAGACTGAGGGCACAAGGCTTCTTTGCCCATTTGGAAAGCTCCGTTCATGCGGCCTCCTTTATACCTGAAAAGCTTTGTTGTTGCCGCGGTTTTAGTCACTGCCTGCATGGTTCTGAGAAGATATTGAGTTTCCCGTAAGAAACCTTGTGCTTCCAGTTCCTAGTTGGAAGCTCACCCTGCTCTGCTCTATACCTAATGTGAAAGTCAACGTGAGCCCTAGCCTCGAAGGAAGGCCCTGATTTGCCTTGCCAAACGGGAGGCGTGGAGCAGCTCCATGAGGCCTTCTTCACTGTTCTGCTTTAGTTTCAAGGTAGATAGCTTTTCAAGACTCCTAGAGACCTTGTTTCAGCACCCGTTTTGCTACCATTATACTGAGTGAGACCAGGAAGCTCAGGGCCACGTAGGCAACTTCAGCCCCGTAGGCCTTTTGGAACACCCCAGTGTTGGCTAGAGAAAGGCAACACACTGCACCTTTCCTTGGGAGAGCCAGGTTATCTCAGGTCTACGCAGGATTCAGGAACACACTTCGAGACTGTCCGCCATTAAATGGATGTAACCTCATTCCCCTAGTTGAACTCTATTGAGAAAAACACTCTCTTCTAATCCCTTTTCACCTTTTACACTTAGAGTCACGCATCCTCAAGGAGGTGGTCGTTTGCATTCCAAGTACAATTTAAGCACAGTTCTTGGTGTAACACTGTAGGTCTTTGACGGATGCACAGGTCCCTAAGTCTCCCTCGTGCATCCTTTGTTTAGGCACTTGGCTGCACGCAGAAAAGCGGTCGTAGAAAAAAGTTGAATCAGGGAAAGCCCCAGTGGGTATCGTGAATCTCTTTTGACTTGTTAGCATCACCATGTACTTATGCTGCGTGTCATTCTGGAAATGGGAAACTGATGCCACAACGCTTGTGTTCCCATTTTGAAAGCTTCATCATGCAGTCTAGAAGACACCTGAAAAGCATGGTTGTTGCTGGGGATTTAGTCACTGCCTGTCGGCTTCTGAGAAGAAAATGAGTTTTCCCGAAAGGACCTTGTGCTTCCAGTTCCTAGTTGGAAGCTCACCCTGCTCTCCTCTATACCAAAAGTGGAAGTCAACGTGAGCACTAACCTAAAAGTAAGGCCCTGATTATCCTTGCAAATCGGGAGGCATGCAGCAGCTCCATGAGGCCTTCCTCGCTGTTCTGCTTTAGTTTAACGGTAATAAGCTTTCCAAGACTCCTAGGCACCTGGCTTTACCACCCGTTTCGGTATCAGAAAACTGCCTAGAGCCAGGAAGCTCTGGTGCTGCGTGTATGCTGCGAATCAACCTAGAAATTGGAGACTGATGGCACAAGGCTTGTTTTCCCATTAGGAAGGCTCCGTTCATGCGGCCTCCTTTATACCTGAAAAGCATTGTTGTTGCCGGGGTTTTAGTCACTGCCTGCATGGTTCCGAGAAGATATTCAGTTTTCCCAAAGAAACCTGGTGCTTCCAGTTCCTAGTTGGAAGCTCACTCTGCTCTGCTCTATACCTAATGTGAAAGTCAACGTGAGCACTAGCCTCGAAGTAATGCCCTGATTATCCTGGCAAAACGGGAGGCGTGCAGCAGCTCCATGAGGCCTTCATCGCTGTTCTCTTTTAGTTTCACGGTAGTAAGCTTTCCAAGACTCCTAGAGACCTTACTTCAGCACCCGTTACGGTATCAGAAAACTGCCTACACCCAGGAAGCTCTGGTCCTGCGTGTATGCTGCGTACCAACTTACTATTTGGAGACTGAGGGCACAAGGCTTCTTTGTCCATTTGGAAAGCTCCGTTCATGCGGCCTCCTTTATACCTGAAAAGCATTGTTGTTGCCGCGGTTTTAGTCACTGCCTGCATGGTTCTGAGAAGATATTGAGTTTCCCGTAAGAAACCTTGTGCTTCCAGTTCCTAGTTGGAAGCTCACCCTGCTCTGCTCTATACCTAATGTGAAAGTCAACGTGAGCCCTAGCCTCGAAGGAAGGCCCTGATTTGCCTTGCCAAACGGGAGGCGTGGAGCAGCTCCATGAGGCTTTCTTCACTGTTCTGCTTTAGTTTCAAGGTAGATAGCTTTTCAAGACTCCTAGAGACCTTGTTTCAGCACCCGTTTTGCTACCATTATACTGAGTGAGGCCAGGAAGCTCAGGGCCACGTAGGCAACTTCAGCCCCGTAGGCATTTTGGACACCCCAGTGTTGGCTAGAGAAAGGCAACACACTGCACTCTTCCTTCGGAGAGCCAGGTTACCTCAGCTCTACACAGGATTCAGGAAGCACTTCGAGACTGTCCGCCATTAAATGGATGTAACCTCATTCCCCTAGTTGAACTCTATTGAGAAAAACACTCTCTTCTAATCCCTTTTCACCTTTTACACTTAGAGTCACGCATCCTCAAGGAGGTGGTCGTTTGCATTCCAAGTACAATTTAAGCCCAGTTCTTGGTGTAACACTGTAGGTCTTTGACGGATGCACAGGCCCCTAAGTCTCCCTCGTGCATCCTTTGTTTAGGCACTTGGGTGCACGCAGAAAAGCGGTCGTAGAAAAAAGTTGAATCAGGGAAAGCCCCAGTGGGTATCGTGAATCTCTTTTGACTTGTTAGCATCAACATGTACTTATGCTGCGTGTCAATCTGGAAATGGGAAACTGATGCCACAACGCTTGTGTTCCCATTTTGAAAGCTTCATCATGCAGTCTAGAAGATACCTGAAAAGCATGGTTGTTGCTGGGGATTTAGTCACTGCCTGTCGGCTTCTGAGAAGAAAATGAGTTTTCCCGAAAGGACCTTGTGCTTCCAGTTCCTAGTTGGAAGCTCACCCTGCTCTCCTCTATACCAAAAGTGGAAGTCAACGTGAGCACTAACCTAAAAGTAAGACCCTGATTATCCTTGCAAATCGGGAGGCATGCAGCAGCTCCATGAGGCCTTCCTGGCTGTTCTGCTTTAGTTTAACGGTAGTAAGCTTTGCAAGACTCCTAGGCACCTTGCTTCAGCACCCGTTTCGGTATCAGAAAACTGCCTAGAGCCAGGAAGCTCTGGTCCTGCGTGTATGCTGCGTATCAACCTAGAAATTGGAGACTGATGGCACAAGGCTTGTTTTCCCATTAGGAAGGCTCCGTTCATGCGGCCTCCTTTATACCTGAAAAGCATTGTTGTTGCCGGGGATTTAGTCACTGCCTGCCTGCTGCTGCGAAGAAAATGAGATTTCCCGAAAGAAACCTTGTGCTTCCAGTTCCTAGTTGGAAGCTCACTCTGCTCTGCTCTATATCTAAACTGAAAGTCAAGGGGAGCACTAGCCTCTAACTAATGCCCTGATTATCCTGGCAAAACGGGAGGCGTGCAGCAGCTCCATGAGGCCTTCATCGCTGTTCTCTTTTAGTTTCACGGTAGTAAGCTTTCCAAGACTCCTAGAGACCTTACTTCAGCACCCGTTACGGTATCAGAAAACTGCCTACACCCAGGAAGCTCTGGTCCTGCGTGTATGCTGCGTACCAACTTACTATTTGGAGACTGAGGGCACAAGGCTTCTTTGTCCATTTGGAAAGCTCCGTTCATGCGGCCTCCTTTATACCTGAAAAGCATTGTTGTTGCCGCGGTTTTAGTCACTGCCTGCATGGTTCTGAGAAGATATTGAGTTTCCCGTAAGAAACCTTGTGCTTCCAGTTCCTAGTTGGAAGCTCACCCTGCTCTGCTCTATACCTAATGTGAAAGTCAACGTGAGCCCTAGCCTCGAAGGAAGGCCCTGATTTGCCTTGCCAAACGGGAGGCGTGGAGCAGCTCCATGAGGCCTTCTTCACTGTTCTGCTTTAGTTTCAAGGTAGATAGCTTTTCAAGACTCCTAGAGACCTTGTTTCAGCACCCGTTTTGCTACCATTATACTGAGACCAGGAAGCTCAGGGCCACGTAGGCAACTTCAGCCCCGTAGGCCTTTTGGAACACCCCAGTGTTGGCTAGAGAAAGGCAACACACTGCACCTTTCCTTGGGAGAGCCAGGTTATCTCAGGTCTACGCAGGATTCAGGAACACACTTCGAGACTGTCCGCCATTAAATGGATGTAACCTCATTCCCCTAGTTGAACTCTATTGAGAACAACACTCTCTTCTAATCCCTTTTCACCTTTTACACTTAGAGTCACGCATCCTCAAGGAGGTGGTCGTTTGCATTCCAAGTACAATTTAAGCACAGTTCTTGGTGTAACACTGTAGGTCTTTGACGGATGCACAGGTCCCTAAGTCTCCCTCGTGCATCCTTTGTTTAGGCACTTGGCTGCACGCAGAAAAGCGGTCGTAGAAAAAAGTTGAATCAGGGAAAGCCCCAGTGGGTATCGTGAATCTCTTTTGACTTGTTAGCATCACCATGTACTTATGCTGCGTGTCATTCTGGAAATGGGAAACTGATGCCACAACGCTTGTGTTCCCATTTTGAAAGCTTCATCATGCAGTCTAGAAGACACCTGAAAAGCATGGTTGTTGCTGGGGATTTAGTCACTGCCTGTCGGCTTCTGAGAAGAAAATGAGTTTTCCCGAAAGGACCTTGTGCTTCCAGTTCCTAGTTGGAAGCTCACCCTGCTCTCCTCTATACCAAAAGTGGAAGTCAACGTGAGCACTAACCTAAAAGTAAGGCCCTGATTATCCTTGCAAATCGGGAGGCATGCAGCAGCTCCATGAGGCCTTCCTCGCTGTTCTGCTTTAGTTTAACGGTAGTAAGCTTTCCAAGACTCCTAGGCACCTGGCTTTACCACCCGTTTCGGTATCAGAAAACTGCCTAGAGCCAGGAAGCTCTGGTGCTGCGTGTATGCTGCGTATCAACCTAGAAATTGGAGACTGATGGCACAAGGCTTGTTTTCCCATTAGGAAGGCTCCGTTCATGCGGCCTCCTTTATACCTGAAAAGCATTGTTGTTGCCGGGGTTTTAGTCACTGCCTGCATGGTTCCGAGAAGATATTCAGTTTTCCCAAAGAAACCTTGTGCTTCCAGTTCCTAGTAGGAAGCTCACCCTGCTCTGCTCTATAACTAAAGTGAAAGTCAAGGGAGGCACTAGCCTCGAAGTAATGCCCTGATTATCCTGGCAAAACGGGAGGCGTGCAGCAGCTCCATGAGGCCTTCATCGCTGTTCTCTTTTAGTTTCACGGTAGTAAGCTTTCCAAGACTCCTAGAGACCTTACTTCAGCACCCGTTTCGGTATCAGAAAACTGCCTAGAGCCAGGAAGCTCTGGTCCTGCGTGTATGCTGCGTACCAACTTACTATTTGGAGACTGAGGGCACAAGGCTTCTTTGTCCATTTGGAAAGCTCCGTTCATGCGGCCTCCTTTATACCTGAAAAGCATTGTTGTTGCCGGGGTTTTAGTCACTGCCTGCATGGTTCTGAGAAGATATGGAGTTTCCCGTAAGAAACCTTGTGCTTCCAGTTCCTAGTTGGAAGCTCACTCTGCTCTGCTCTATACCTAATGTGAAAGTCAACGTGAGCACTAGCCTCGAAGTAATGCCCTGATTATCCTGGCAAAACGGGAGGCGTGCAGCAGCTCCATGAGGCCTTCATCGCTGTTCTCTTTTAGTTTCACGGTAGTAAGCTTTCCAAGACTCCTAGAGACCTTACTTCAGCACCCGTTACGGTATCAGAAAACTGCCTAGAGCCAGGAAGCTCTGGTCCTGCGTGTATGCTGCGTACCAACTTACTATTTGGAGACTGATGGCACAAGGCTTCTTTGCCCATTTGGAAAGCTCCGTTCATGCGGCCTCCTTTATACCTGAAAAGCATTGTTGTTGCCGGGGTTTTAGTCACTGCCTGCATGGTTCTGAGAAGATATTGAGTTTTCCCATAAGAAACCTTGTGCTTCCAGTTCCTAGTAGGAAGCTCACCCTGCTCTGCTCTATCACTAAAGTGAAAGTCAAGGGGAGCACTAGCCTCGAAGTAATGCCCTGATTATCCTGGCAAAACGGGAGGCGTGCAGCAGCTCCATGAGGCCTTCATCGCTGTTCTCTTTGAGTTTCGCGGTTGTAAGCTTTCCAAGACACCTAGAGACCTTACTTCAGCACCCGTTTCGGTATCAGAAAACTGCCTACACCCAGGAAGCTCTGGTCCTGCGTGTATGCTGCGTACCAACTTACTATTTGGAGACTGAGGGCACAAGGCTTCTTTGCCCATTTGGAAAGCTCCGTTCATGCGGCCTCCTTTATACCTGAAAAGCTTTGTTGTTGCCGCGGTTTTAGTCACTGCCTGCATGGTTCTGAGAAGATATTGAGTTTCCCGTAAGAAACCTTGTGCTTCCAGTTCCTAGTTGGAAGCTCACCCTGCTCTGCTCTATACCTAATGTGAAAGTCAACGTGAGCCCTAGCCTCGAAGGAAGGCCCTGATTTGCCTTGCCAAACGGGAGGCGTGGAGCAGCTCCATGAGGCCTTCTTCACTGTTCTGCTTTAGTTTCAAGGTAGATAGCTTTTCAAGACTCCTAGAGACCTTGTTTCAGCACCCGTTTTGCTACCATTATACTGAGTGAGACCAGGAAGCTCAGGGCCACGTAGGCAACTTCAGCCCCGTAGGCCTTTTGGAACACCCCAGTGTTGGCTAGAGAAAGGCAACACACTGCACCTTTCCTTGGGAGAGCCAGGTTATCTCAGGTCTACGCAGGATTCAGGAACACACTTCGAGACTGTCCGCCATTAAATGGATGTAACCTCATTCCCCTAGTTGAACTCTATTGAGAAAAACACTCTCTTCTAATCCCTTTTCACCTTTTACACTTAGAGTCACGCATCCTCAAGGAGGTGGTCGTTTGCATTCCAAGTACAATTTAAGCACAGTTCTTGGTGTAACACTGTAGGTCTTTGACGGATGCACAGGTCCCTAAGTCTCCCTCGTGCATCCTTTGTTTAGGCACTTGGCTGCACGCAGAAAAGCGGTCGTAGAAAAAAGTTGAATCAGGGAAAGCCCCAGTGGGTATCGTGAATCTCTTTTGACTTGTTAGCATCACCATGTACTTATGCTGCGTGTCATTCTGGAAATGGGAAACTGATGCCACAACGCTTGTGTTCCCATTTTGAAAGCTTCATCATGCAGTCTAGAAGACACCTGAAAAGCATGGTTGTTGCTGGGGATTTAGTCACTGCCTGTCGGCTTCTGAGAAGAAAATGAGTTTTCCCGAAAGGACCTTGTGCTTCCAGTTCCTAGTTGGAAGCTCACCCTGCTCTCCTCTATACCAAAAGTGGAAGTCAACGTGAGCACTAACCTAAAAGTAAGGCCCTGATTATCCTTGCAAATCGGGAGGCATGCAGCAGCTCCATGAGGCCTTCCTCGCTGTTCTGCTTTAGTTTAACGGTAATAAGCTTTCCAAGACTCCTAGGCACCTGGCTTTACCACCCGTTTCGGTATCAGAAAACTGCCTAGAGCCAGGAAGCTCTGGTGCTGCGTGTATGCTGCGAATCAACCTAGAAATTGGAGACTGATGGCACAAGGCTTGTTTTCCCATTAGGAAGGCTCCGTTCATGCGGCCTCCTTTATACCTGAAAAGCATTGTTGTTGCCGGGGTTTTAGTCACTGCCTGCATGGTTCCGAGAAGATATGGAGTTTCCCGTAAGAAACCTTGTGCTTCCAGTTCCTAGTTGGAAGCTCACTCTGCTCTGCTCTATACCTAATGTGAAAGTCAACGTGAGCACTAGCCTCGAAGTAATGCCCTGATTATCCTGGCAAAACGGGAGGCGTGCAGCAGCTCCATGAGGCCTTCATCGCTGTTCTCTTTTAGTTTCACGGTAGTAAGCTTTCCAAGACTCCTAGAGACCTTACTTCAGCACCCGTTACGGTATCAGAAAACTGCCTAGAGCCAGGAAGCTCTGGTCCTGCGTGTATGCTGCGTACCAACTTACTATTTGGAGACTGATGGCACAAGGCTTCTTTGCCCATTTGGAAAGCTCCGTTCATGCGGCCTCCTTTATACCTGAAAAGCATTGTTGTTGCCGGGGTTTTAGTCACTGCCTGCATGGTTCTGAGAAGATATTGAGTTTTCCCATAAGAAACCTTGTGCTTCCAGTTCCTAGTAGGAAGCTCACCCTGCTCTGCTCTATCACTAAAGTGAAAGTCAAGGGGAGCACTAGCCTCGAAGTAATGCCCTGATTATCCTGGCAAAACGGGAGGCGTGCAGCAGCTCCATGAGGCCTTCATCGCTGTTCTCTTTGAGTTTCGCGGTTGTAAGCTTTCCAAGACACCTAGAGACCTTACTTCAGCACCCGTTTCGGTATCAGAAAACTGCCTACACCCAGGAAGCTCTGGTCCTGCGTGTATGCTGCGTACCAACTTACTATTTGGAGACTGAGGGCACAAGGCTTCTTTGCCCATTTGGAAAGCTCCGTTCATGCGGCCTCCTTTATACCTGAAAAGCTTTGTTGTTGCCGCGGTTTTAGTCACTGCCTGCATGGTTCTGAGAAGATATTGAGTTTCCCGTAAGAAACCTTGTGCTTCCAGTTCCTAGTTGGAAGCTCACCCTGCTCTGCTCTATACCTAATGTGAAAGTCAACGTGAGCCCTAGCCTCGAAGGAAGGCCCTGATTTGCCTTGCCAAACGGGAGGCGTGGAGCAGCTCCATGAGGCCTTCTTCACTGTTCTGCTTTAGTTTCAAGGTAGATAGCTTTTCAAGACTCCTAGAGACCTTGTTTCAGCACCCGTTTTGCTACCATTATACTGAGTGAGACCAGGAAGCTCAGGGCCACGTAGGCAACTTCAGCCCCGTAGGCCTTTTGGAACACCCCAGTGTTGGCTAGAGAAAGGCAACACACTGCACCTTTCCTTGGGAGAGCCAGGTTATCTCAGGTCTACGCAGGATTCAGGAACACACTTCGAGACTGTCCGCCATTAAATGGATGTAACCTCATTCCCCTAGTTGAACTCTATTGAGAAAAACACTCTCTTCTAATCCCTTTTCACCTTTTACACTTAGAGTCACGCATCCTCAAGGAGGTGGTCGTTTGCATTCCAAGTACAATTTAAGCACAGTTCTTGGTGTAACACTGTAGGTCTTTGACGGATGCACAGGTCCCTAAGTCTCCCTCGTGCATCCTTTGTTTAGGCACTTGGCTGCACGCAGAAAAGCGGTCGTAGAAAAAAGTTGAATCAGGGAAAGCCCCAGTGGGTATCGTGAATCTCTTTTGACTTGTTAGCATCACCATGTACTTATGCTGCGTGTCATTCTGGAAATGGGAAACTGATGCCACAACGCTTGTGTTCCCATTTTGAAAGCTTCATCATGCAGTCTAGAAGACACCTGAAAAGCATGGTTGTTGCTGGGGATTTAGTCACTGCCTGTCGGCTTCTGAGAAGAAAATGAGTTTTCCCGAAAGGACCTTGTGCTTCCAGTTCCTAGTTGGAAGCTCACCCTGCTCTCCTCTATACCAAAAGTGGAAGTCAACGTGAGCACTAACCTAAAAGTAAGGCCCTGATTATCCTTGCAAATCGGGAGGCATGCAGCAGCTCCATGAGGCCTTCCTCGCTGTTCTGCTTTAGTTTAACGGTAATAAGCTTTCCAAGACTCCTAGGCACCTGGCTTTACCACCCGTTTCGGTATCAGAAAACTGCCTAGAGCCAGGAAGCTCTGGTGCTGCGTGTATGCTGCGAATCAACCTAGAAATTGGAGACTGATGGCACAAGGCTTGTTTTCCCATTAGGAAGGCTCCGTTCATGCGGCCTCCTTTATACCTGAAAAGCATTGTTGTTGCCGGGGTTTTAGTCACTGCCTGCATGGTTCCGAGAAGATATGGAGTTTCCCGTAAGAAACCTTGTGCTTCCAGTTCCTAGTTGGAAGCTCACTCTGCTCTGCTCTATACCTAATGTGAAAGTCAACGTGAGCACTAGCCTCGAAGTAATGCCCTGATTATCCTGGCAAAACGGGAGGCGTGCAGCAGCTCCATGAGGCCTTCATCGCTGTTCTCTTTTAGTTTCACGGTAGTAAGCTTTCCAAGACTCCTAGAGACCTTACTTCAGCACCCGTTACGGTATCAGAAAACTGCCTAGAGCCAGGAAGCTCTGGTCCTGCGTGTATGCTGCGTACCAACTTACTATTTGGAGACTGATGGCACAAGGCTTCTTTGCCCATTTGGAAAGCTCCGTTCATGCGGCCTCCTTTATACCTGAAAAGCATTGTTGTTGCCGGGGTTTTAGTCACTGCCTCCATGGTTCTGAGAAGATATTGAGTTTTCCCGTAAGAAACCTTGTGCTTCCAGTTCCTAGTAGGAAGCTCACCCTGCTCTGCTCTATCACTAAAGTGAAAGTCAAGGGGAGCACTAGCCTCGAAGTAATGCCCTGATTATCCTGGCAAAACGGGAGGCGTGCAGCAGCTCCATGAGGCCTTCATCGCTGTTCTCTTTGAGTTTCGCGGTTGTAAGCTTTCCAAGACACCTAGAGACCTTACTTCAGCACCCGTTTCGGTATCAGAAAACTGCCTACACCCAGGAAGCTCTGGTCCTGCGTGTATGCTGCGTACCAACTTACTATTTGGAGACTGAGGGCACAAGGCTTCTTTGCCCATTTGGAAAGCTCCGTTCATGCGGCCTCCTTTATACCTGAAAAGCTTTGTTGTTGCCGCGGTTTTAGTCACTGCCTGCATGGTTCTGAGAAGATATTGAGTTTCCCGTAAGAAACCTTGTGCTTCCAGTTCCTAGTTGGAAGCTCACCCTGCTCTGCTCTATACCTAATGTGAAAGTCAACGTGAGCCCTAGCCTCGAAGGAAGGCCCTGATTTGCCTTGCCAAACGGGAGGCGTGGAGCAGCTCCATGAGGCCTTCTTCACTGTTCTGCTTTAGTTTCAAGGTAGATAGCTTTTCAAGACTCCTAGAGACCTTGTTTCAGCACCCGTTTTGCTACCATTATACTGAGTGAGACCAGGAAGCTCAGGGCCACGTAGGCAACTTCAGCCCCGTAGGCCTTTTGGAACACCCCAGTGTTGGCTAGAGAAAGGCAACACACTGCACCTTTCCTTGGGAGAGCCAGGTTATCTCAGGTCTACGCAGGATTCAGGAACACACTTCGAGACTGTCCGCCATTAAATGGATGTAACCTCATTCCCCTAGTTGAACTCTATTGAGAAAAACACTCTCTTCTAATCCCTTTTCACCTTTTACACTTAGAGTCACGCATCCTCAAGGAGGTGGTCGTTTGCATTCCAAGTACAATTTAAGCCCAGTTCTTGGTGTAACACTGTAGGTCTTTGACGGATGCACAGGCCCCTAAGTCTCCCTCGTGCATCCTTTGTTTAGGCACTTGGGTGCACGCAGAAAAGCGGTCGTAGAAAAAAGGTGAATCAGGGAAAGCCCCAGTGGGTATCGTGAATCTCTTTTGACTTGTTAGCATCAACATGTACTTATGCTGCGTGTCAATCTGGAAATGGGAAACTGATGCCACAACGCTTGTGTTCCCATTTTGAAAGCTTCATCATGCAGTCTAGAAGATACCTGAAAAGCATGGTTGTTGCTGGGGATTTAGTCACTGCCTGTCGGCTTCTGAGAAGAAAATGAGTTTTCCCGAAAGGACCTTGTGCTTCCAGTTCCTAGTTGGAAGCTCACCCTGCTCTCCTCTATACCAAAAGTGGAAGTCAACGTGAGCACTAACCTAAAAGTAAGACCCTGATTATCCTTGCAAATCGGGAGGCATGCAGCAGCTCCATGAGGCCTTCCTGGCTGTTCTGCTTTAGTTTAACGGTAGTAAGCTTTGCAAGACTCCTAGGCACCTTGCTTCAGCACCCGTTTCGGTATCAGAAAACTGCCTAGAGCCAGGAAGCTCTGGTCCTGCGTGTATGCTGCGTATCAACCTAGAAATTGGAGACTGATGGCACAAGGCTTGTTTTCCCATTAGGAAGGCTCCGTTCATGCGGCCTCCTTTATACCTGAAAAGCATTGTTGTTGCCGTGGTTTTAGTCACTGCCTGCATGGTTCTGAGAAGATATTGAGTTTTCCCAAAGAAACCTGGTGCTTCCAGTTCCTAGTTGGAAGCTCACCCTGCTCTGCTCTATAACTAAAGTGAAAGTCAAGGGGAGCACTAGCCTCGAAGTAATGCCCTGATTATCCTGGCAAAACGGGAGGCGTGCAGCCTCTCCATGAGGCCTTCATCGCTGTTCTCTTTTACT
>NW_028122009.1:0-47369 GCF_965194805.1 Balaenoptera borealis | reverse complement strand
CTTCATTTAACAGAAGTAGCATCAAAACCTGTACATGTCTTCAATGTAGAAAATGTAGCAGGCCCATTCACCCCGTCCTTCCTAGAGAATATGTCAATTTCCCTATAATAAACATTTCCACAGCAATCTATTTTTAGGAGCATTCGACAATCCCTAGGTGCCAGAATTATAGATTCTTTCATCTTGTAAATATAGTTTTTTTTTAAAAATAATTTTTATAGTTTTACTACCTTTAAACAAAATGTACTCCATTGCTGTGGAATATTCCTTCATAGGAGCGTGCATGGTTCATTTCTGCATCCGTCTGTGATGGCCTTCAGGTTCTTTCAGGTTTGGCTCCTGTGGCTGCAAGTCCATGTCCGTGTGTCCTGGTGCAGGGCTGGTGGGTTTGTGTTCAACTGGGAGGAGCACTGTGGGTCTCTGTGCACGGACTTCGCTATCTGAGGCCCGATTGCTTCAGAAGTGGTTGCATCCCCCCGTTGCGTACCAGGCTTTCCATTGCTCCACATCCTGCTGATATTTGATACTATGTCTTTCATGTCTGCCATTCTGGTAGGTGTATGCACAGTATTTTTCTTATGGCTTTAATCCCTCTGTTGTTTGTGAAGTTGTGCATCTTGCGGTATTCATGGACTATTTCCTGTTGTTTTTTAAAAAGTTTTAAAAATTGTGGTCTGGTACACATAACATAAAATGTACTATCTTAACCATTTTTAAGTGCACATTTCAGAGTCAGGAAGTAATTCACACTGTTGTGCAAACCTGACCACCATCATCCTCCAGAACTTTTTCATCTTGCAAAATTGAAACAGTCCCCATTAAACACTCACTCCCCATTGTCCCTCCCTCAGCCTCTGGCACTCAACATCCTACTTTATGTCTCTATATTTCCGACTGCTCTAGGGGCCTTGTATGAGTGGATCAAGCACTGTTTGTTTTTTTGTGTCTAGCTTACATCACTGAGCATAATGCCCTCAAGGTTCATCCCTGCTGCATCCTGTGTCAGAATTGACTTCCTTTTTAGGCTGAATAGCATTCCCTTGTATTGATGGACCGTGTTTTTCTTCTCCATTCATCCATTAGTGGACACATGTAATATCTACATTCATTTCTACTGTCATAATATTTGTGGAATAAAATCAGAAAGTCCTATGAATCAAAAGTCATTTGCCATTAACTTTTTTCTTAAACTTTTTGTTGTGGAAAACATCAAGGCTAAGAAAAGGGAAAAAATACATGTCAGCTTCACTTGTGTTCAGGAATTAATGCTTTACGGATTCCCTTTATTCCCTGTGTGTGTGCTATGCGTGTGCATGTGCCTGTTTGCATACCTATGCTGTGCATGTGCATAGGTATGTGCACTTGCACACATTAGTGTGTGCATGGGCATATGGGTGCATGTGTGTTCACATGCTAGTGTGTGAATATATTTGTGCTGTGCACGTGCATATGTTTGTGTGTGTGCTGTGCCTGCCTGTGCGCACACCTGTGTGTTTGCTGGAACCACTTGCAAGTTGGCTGCAGACTGAATTGTGCCCCAGATATATCCGCACGCAGCGGCTCTAACAATCCTGCGTAGCCCCGTAAAGGTCACAGATCTCAGGGATTTAAATGGATGGAGCAGGATATCCTGACACAGAGTTTGTCTTCCAATGACTGTCACTGTCTCAGTAACATCCTTCACACCTTCTTTAAGCCCCATTCAGGGTCCAGTTTAGACTCCCATTACATTCAGTCACCTGTCCCAGGTCCCTTAAAGCAACAATGTCACCGTTGGAGAGCCCGGCCAAGGCTGGGGGTGCCCCTCCTGTTGGCCTGGCCTCCAGGCCCTGCCCTTGGCTCCCGTTTTCTCATATCTCAGCCAGGCTCCGACTTGGATGGGGCCGCCACCTCTTTCCTCACAGGGTCCCATCGCCCAGTCAAGGGGGTTCATTCTCCCCAAACACAGCATCAGGAGTCGGGGGGTGACAGTCCCCACTGGGTCTCCTTCATGAGAGACCCTGTGCTGTTGAAAGAGCAGGCACCCTGCCCTCGGGGGTGGGGGACTGGGGGGCGACATGCGGCCCACGATGGGCAGGCGGGTCTCCGGGTGGGGCGAGCCAGTGTGCAAGGAGTTCCGCGGTGGGTTCTCCTCTCCAACGGCTTCTGTGCCCCTACCTCTCCCCGTGCCTCCCCTCGAAGACAGCGCGGTGCCCGGGACGGGAACCATGGGAGCCGTCAGCCACCGCCCCCTCTACACACACACACACGCACACGCACACGCACACGCACACGCACACGCTGCAGGGAAGCAGGACCTGAGTGCAGGGCTCTCAGCGGCCCTGAGCGCCCCGCCCGGAATCGGCCGGCCGAATGGACAGACCGGATCTCCCGGCCCGGACCATGCAGGACTCTCCTGCCTGGGCTTCCAGTGTGGCCGCCTCCTTCTGGAAGCCTGGGAGGCTGGAATCAGGCCACTTCTTGTCTGTCCTGGCAGCAGACTGGGCTGCACTCTAAGAAGTTCGTGGCTCGCCCGTGGATCCTGACCATCAGGCGGCCAGAGAAATTGGGAACATTTCTGTTTTGCCTGTTGAAATGTTTAATGACAAAGATTTTGTTCAGTTTCCTGATGTGGGTGTCCAAAGATGAGAGACCCATGTGTGTGATCTGTACCTCCTATGAGATCAGCCCTAAGCTAGTTTAAACATGATCAAGTTGTGTCTACATGGTAGATTTAGACCTCTGCATGTCCTGTCTACTGATTATGTTTAGAGCTGACCATGTGTTGTCTATAATAAGAAGATTTAGACCTGACCATGTTCTGTGTACGCTAGGACTATGGGGACCTGGGTAGAGACCCGGCCTGGCCTCAGTACTGGGAAGCTCCGTGCCTGCCTCTGAATGTCAGTGCTTAGATGTCTGGGGTCTGGAGCTGAGGTGGACTTGTTTATGTAACAGCCTCTCTTCTGAGTGTGGTGACCTGGTCCTCCCAAGGGTCAGTGCTATGGTCGGGGCCTTAGTCTTAATCCCTGCAAGGTTCACCTTCCCTGGGGCTCATGGAGAATCCTCAGGAGGACTACCTGGCAATAATTCCAATTTACCAGCACGTGCATGGTGCATAGGGAAGCAGGTTTAGCTGCTGAATTGATTGCAGGGCACGCAGATCGGGCAAAAGGCCGATGGGTGACAGCTGAGGCTGCTGCTGAGCTCTCCCTCCAGTCTACCGTCCCTACTCAGCAGAGTCCAGAGCTGCCCGTCGGCTTTCAGCCCTGCTGTCCTGTGAGTTTTCTCAACATGTAAGTGAGACGAGAAAGGACTGAGCATGCCAGCACCAGGGTCGTGTGTTCAACTCTAGTAGGAAAGCTTTAAAAACAGTTAAAGTCACACAGAACCAAAGTGAGCAGAGGAGGACTCCTCTGGGACAAGTGTGGGGAAAGGAGACCCACCTGACACTTTTTCCCATCCCAGGAGGTCCCAGGGACCCAGCTTGTTTCCACATTGGGGGAGCCCCCTGCAGAGCCATGGTGTCCTGACCAAGGGGACGTGTGACCCCAGGTGCAGGGTCTGGGGAGGTGAGGTCACCCTGGGACTGTGGACATGTGACCCAGGTGGAGGGGTCTGGGGAGGTGGGTCACCCTGGTGAGTGTGGATGTGTGGCCCCAGGTATAGGGTGCGGGGACTGTGTGGGTCTCACCATACCTGCATGGGTCAGGATCACATGGATGGGGAGACCGCATATGCGCTCTTTGCCTGCAGTGTGTCCTGTCCCCTTTGAGATTTCCAACCTCTGCATTAAGGGTGTTGTCCTCATTAACCTGTGGTTCCTTTTCTTCTCTTCATCTTGTCACAATCATATGAGGTCAGGCATGTTTGAGTGGGTTGCTGCTCTGTGTTCCGGTGAGTGACAACACTTGGTGGTATCATATTAATACGATAGCATATCATATGTCTAATCTATGGGGGTCACCACTGCCTGGGTCCCCCTGGACAGAGGTCAGGTGAGCACAGACTAGCCCCCCCTAAGAATGGTCTCCCACGTGCTCTGTGAGGGTACCGTGATGGCCCCTAAGGTAGGGGACTGTGTCTGGGCCTCCGACAGTTGTGATGAAGGGGAGTCGAAATGGAATCTCAATTAACAAGACATTATTTTAAGAATTTATTTTAAGTGAAATGAAACACACGTCACATACCCTTTACCATCATCACCATTTTAAGTGCACGTTTCTGAGGCATCAGATATATTCACTTTCTCGTGGAGCCATCACCACCATCCCTAGAACTTTTCATCTTGCAAAACCAAAATTCCACAACCATGAAAGTCTCATTCCCCATTCCCTCCCACTGCCCCTGGCACCGATATCCACTTCAGTCCCTGAGTTGTCGACTCCAGGGCACCCACTGGAGTGGAATCCTGCAGTGTTTGCTGACGGGTCATTTTGGAAGAGCTGACTTTCAGTCTGAAGCTCTGCCTGTTCGCATCTGAAGAATCTGCATTTAAGGAGAGGGTGTATGAGGAAGGGGGTGTATGCGGGACAAAGGTGTCCGGGGTGCAGGTGAGCCAGGACCTGACCAGCTGCCTTTTGGGTCCTCTGGTCCCATCTCTTGGTCTGTGCCTCATCTGCATCATCACTGTCCCCGCTGGCACCGCTGGGGTGTTGTTGTCTGAGTGAGAGTCCCCTGGTGCCCCTGCTCTCCTCCCCTCCTCCTGCTGGTTGCGGAGGGAACTGCTTGCTGTGTGGTCTCTACTCCTGAGGCATGAAGGACCCTGTAGCATGGACCTGCAGAGTGTGGGGTGTGGTCCCAAGAGCATGGGGCCCACATAGGACACGACATCGGGGCGTGACAAGTGCTAGGGCTGCCTCATCACTGACAGGGAATGTTGCCCAGATCCTGCTCGAGAGGGCGTGGTGGGTGGCCTGGGACCCTAGAGGCCCCATTCCTATACTGGAGCTTGGAGAGTGCATCCCCATGGGCTCCAGATTCACCCCATACCTCAGCCATATCCCTCTGTCCTGTCTTTGAACTCAGGAAAACGAGCTCTCTTGTCCACAACATAGGCCTGGTCCTGTTGATATTAGGATTCTTTAAGTTAGGCGTCCTGGGATAGCAGCTCCTTTTAGGCCTGAGAAGGAACAACTCCGGAGTGTACAACAATTTCAGATGAAACTAATATTCAATGACTATCCCTAACTACTCGGTTGTTGACTTCTATTAGTCATTATTCTCCTGGTTTTAGCTCGGATGTGGGGATTACAGAGGAGTCAACATTTAAATCTTCGTAATCTGTGTATTTGTAGCTTCAGTATCATTACTGACCCATAGTTTTTTATGGTTTGGGAAGAGTTATTGATTTCATGTATCATGTAAAGGATTCGCAATGATGATAGGGCAATTAAGATTACAATAATAGCTAGTAAATTGTTCACATTTTCTCTACCTGTGCATCTATTGTATGCATATGAGTTTAGATGTCAATATTAGTGAAATGATATAGAGGACTAGAGAACTTATTTTAAAAATCACTATTAATGTGTGATGAAGAAAATGTAAAAGTTCTTCCATAATCGGTGATGTTGTATCTTGAGAGCCTAGATGAAATTGATATGCCTTAGTGATATACAGGATTTTAGCCTATCATTTAACTTTGACAAAGCTACATCACTTTTTACTTTTATCTCATTTATTGAGGAAGACATAATTGTTATGGTGTTGGCTTGAAACTGGTTGAAAAGGACTTGAGTCCTTCCTTATTTTACATTTACATAGGTAGGATCTTGAAACATAGGATATGGTGGAGGACATCCGTGTAACCATTCTAGGTTAGCAGTAGCAATTTCCACTGCTAAGACTTCTTGTTTAGACACAAATGCTTTTCAAAGTATGAAGATTATTAGCATTACTGCTGCTACTGAGATGAATGAGCCTAAAGACAAAATATTTCATGTTGTGTGTGCCTCAGGGTACTCAGACTAACGTAGTGACATCCCTGAGAGGCCACGAAAGTGCTGCAGGAAGTCATATTTACTACTACAAATATACTTGTGAAGTGAATTTTTGCTCATGCTGAGTTAACTGTATAACCTGAGAAGAGTGGGAATCAGTGTAGGAAGCCTCCTATAATAGTGAAGACTGCTCCCATGGACATTAGGTCATGGAAGTGTGCTACTACCTAGTATGTATCCTGGAGGACAATGTCTGGGGATGAGTTGGCTAAGATGATTCCTGTCAAACCACCTACTGTAAAAAGAAAAACTAAAGCCTAAAACTCATAATATAGTGGGAGGTCATATAGTATTACCTCCGTGAACAGTTGCTAACCAGGGACTTCCCTGGTGACGCAGTGGTTAAGAATTCGCCTGCCAATGCAGGGGACACGGGTTCGAGCCCTTGTCTGGGAAGATTCCACATGCCGCGGAGCAAAAAGCCCGTGTGCCACAACTACTGAGCCTGCCCTCTAGAGCCCGCAAGCCACAACTACTGAAGCCCACGCGCCTAGAGGCCGTGCTCTGCAACAAGAGAAGCCACTGCAATGAAAGGGCCGCACACCGCAACGAAGAGTAGCTGCCGCTCACCGCAACCAGAGAAAGCCCATGCGCAGCAACCAAGACCCAACTCAGCCAAAAAAAAAAAAAAAAAAAAGCAAAGAAAAAGAAAAATTAAATAAAGAGTTGCTAATCAGCTAGATACTTTTACTCCTGTAGGGATAGAAGTAATTACGGTAGCTGATGCAAAGTATGCTCCTGAGTCCACAGCTATCCCTATGGTAAACATATGATGGGCCCACAAGAGAACTCCTAAAAAACCAGTGGACATGACTCATACTATTCCCAGATAGCTGAAAGGCAATTTTTGTCCTAAATAGTATGTAATGATATGTGAGTTTATAACAAACCCTGTTAGGCCATGAATACAGACTTCAGGGAGAGCAAAGTATCAAAAGAGGTGTTGGTATAGGATTCGGTCTCCTCCTGCAGGGTCAAAGAAAGTAGTGTTTAGATTTCTATCTCTTAACAGCATGGCAATTCTGGCTGCTTGGACTGAGATTGGTAATTACAGTAATATGGCTATAGTTGGGGAAGATTAAACAAATAATGGTGTTTGGTATTGGGATATGACTGCTGGTTTTGTATTAAAGACTATAGTAATAAAAGTAATAATACCAAGAATTGAGGAGACACCTGCTAAATGTAAGGAGAAAACAGTTAGGTCGACAGAGGCTCCTGCATGGGCCAGATTGCAGGCTAGAGCTGAATACACGGTTCCACTGGTACCAGAACCAGCTTCTACTATTGGTGATATGAGTAGGAGTAAGAATGATGGGGGAAGTAGTCAAAAGTTTATATGATTTATTGGGGGAAATGCTACTTCAGGTGTCCGAGTTATTAGTGGCCCAAGTCAGTTTTCAAGCCTGCAATCATAACGGGTACAGCTATAAAGAAAATTATTACAAGTGCAGGGACTGTTATGACTACCTTACAGATTTGGGCATCTCCAAGTAGCGGTCCAGGTCAGCATAGCTCAGCCTGGATTAATATAATTAAGGTGCTGCCTGCTACTCCAGCTCAAGCACCAAATAGTAAATATAAAATGCCGATATCTTTGTGATTTGTTGAAAATAATCAGCAGTGTATGAACAGAGGTAAAATGACTGAGTTAGCATTAGACTGTAAATCTAAAGACAGAGATTGAGCCCTCTTTCTGGCAAACCCTGTGGTGAATCAACAAATTGAATTGTAACTTCAGAGAAGCAGCTTCAATTCTGCCAGTGATGTTCCTGCCTTTTTTTTTTTTTTTCTTTATTTCTTTCTCAAATGAAGGAGAAGTAGACTGAAGCCAGCTGACTAGAGGATTTGCCTGTTAACTAAAGTTTCCTGGGGTTAAAACTCATCAATCTCGTAAAGATTTGGCTTCAATACAGTGTTTGCTTTACATTCAATTGATGTAGAATAAAGTCTTGCAATCCTTATTTTTAGGAATTAAGTAAATTTCACTTGTTTAGGGTTTTGAAAGCTCTTGGTCTGAACTAACCTAAACTCCTAGTCCAGCACCGATAGAATGGGTGTTGTGTGTAGTAATCGTGTGGGTATTATGATTGGTAATGATAGGAAGGTTATTTCTTTGTATGTTCAAATTGTTTTGTGTTGGTGTTGTTTAATGAAGGGAATATAGTTAGTGATGTGGAGTATGTTAGCTGCAAGTAGACATATATGCTGAGGACTGCTATGATGGCTATTAGTGTTGGTAGAATGATGTTGTCGTTTTTGTTATCTCTTGGATAATTATTCATTTGGGTAGAAACCCTGATAGTGATGGGCGATGTCCTAATGATACTATAATGGTGAGGAAAATGATTGTGATGGGAGGTGTTTTATCTCATGTGTGTGATAATGATACTCTTGTAGTACATGATCTGGGCATAAATAAGAAGAAGAGAGTGTTGTTATGATATAAATTAGTATGTTTAGGATTGTTATAATCTGAATATACATTATAATAGCTGTTATTCATCCTATATGGGCAATTGATGAGGAGGGTGTAATATTTTCCAGGTGAGTATGGCGAAGTCTGCCTCCGCCTCCAGCTATGATTTATAATATCACTATGATTAATAGTATATTTAGGTTGATGGATGGTGACATGTGGTATAAAACTGATAGGGGTGCAATTTTGTCATGTTGATAGCATCAGGTCTGCTGTTCATGGGATGCCTTGTGTGACTTCAGGCACTCAGAAGTGAAATGGGGAAAGTCCTACTTTTGTGACAAGGGCGATTGTCATGAGGGTGGATGCTGCTGGATTAAAGATTCTTGTTATTCATTGTGCTCTTTGACCAGAGTATATTAGATTAATGATAATAGCCATTATAAGTAGTATTGACGTGGTGGACTGTTTTAGGAAATATTTGTTGGATGCTTCTGTTGCTTATGGGTTCATGTTTTTTATTAGAATGGGGATACCATTAACCAGTGTGAGCTTGTTATACAATTATATTTCCTGAGATCAGTAGAATGATGGTAAAAACAATGAGAGTTTATTAGCACAGGAAGGATATACAAAAATATTTTGGGGGTATGGGCCTGAAGCTTACTTAGAGAACTTTACTATATAGCATGTGGTGTAATGTGGTAGGTAGCATGGAGAATGTAAAATTATTAGGAAGAATTCAATTCCAGGAATAAGAGCATTGAAACCTCTATGATTTACTCTATCAAAGTAACTCTTTTGTCAGACATATTTCTTAAATTTGTGGTGGGTTGCCTGGTATGATGACAAGTAGTGAAAACTCTCATATACATAGGGTTAATGTTAGTCGTAAAAAAACTTTTTATAAGAGATGTATGCGTTGATCATATCAAAATTGTAGGTAGGAGGCTCAAATTCATAGAAAGGAGATTGTTAGATGTGTTTTAATGATGACTTGGGCTGTATATAATTCTGGCACCTAGGGATTGTCGAATGCTCCTAAAAATAGATTGCTGTGGAAATGTTTATTATAGGGAAATTGACATATTCTCTAGGAGGGACGGGCTGAATGGGCCTGCTACATTTTCTACATTGAAGACATATACAGGTTTTGATGCTACTTCCGTTAAATCAAGTGGGGCTTCATTGGATTTCTGCTACTGCGGAGATAATCAAATTCTGGGTAGGGGTCAGGAGAAAATTAGTCATAGGTGTTCTTGTGTAATAATTACTGTTGAAAGTGTAAATGATCCATTTACCAGTAAGACTGAGAATAGAATAACTGCTACATTACTTCATATGAGATGATTGTCTGTGCTATTGTTCCTAGAGCTCCAGTGAGTGAGTATTTTGAAGGTGAAGTTCATCCAGATCTGAGGATGGAATAAATGGCTAGGTGTGACATGGCTAATAGAAATAATATGCCTACATTTATACTAATTAGTGGATAAGATATGGGAAGAGGAATTCATGTTGTGAGAGCCAGGGTTAAGGCTAGCATTGGGGCAATAATATATAAATTGATGATGTTGATGGACATAGTGGTTCTTTAATAAGTAATTTGAACGCCTCAGCAATGGGTTGTAATCATCCATGGGGGCTGATGATTTTTGGCCCTTTCTGGATTTGTATATAGCCTAGGATTTTCCATTTAGTTAATATGAGGAATGCTATGGTGAATTAAATTGGGTAATTTGTGAAAGAATGTTGATTATAAACATATTCTTAGGAAGAGGACTTGAACCAGTGCAGAAAAAGTTTCAGTTTTACATAATTACCGGGCTCTGCCACCGTAACGAACCCTGTTCTACAGTAGGGAATGTATAAATTAATTGAATGTAGATTATATCATCATTTAGTTTGAAGACATTTTGTAAAGTAAGCCGTATTGCTCTTGTCCTTTCATACTGGAAGAAATCTGCAATAGACAGAAACCAACCAGGTTGACTCCCGTCTGAACTCAGATCACGTGAGACTTTAATCGTTGAACAAACAGACAATTAATAGCAGTTATACCGTTGAAATGTCGTGATCTAGCGTCAAGGTCATAAACCATATTGCCCATATGAACTCCAGAATACAATTACACTGTTATCCCTAGTAAAACTTGTCCATTGACCAGTGTTTTAGAAGAACAGGTGATAAAGCATTTTGACTAGCTGGCCTAAATTTTAATCACTCAGAAGTGGTTTTATTCTCCAAAAAATAAATGGCGCACGGGCTCAAGACACACCGGCTTCAGTAGTTGTGGCGTGCACACTCAGTAGTTGTGGCCCACTGGCTTAGTTGTTCCGTGGCACGTGAGATCTTCCCGGACGGGGGATCGAACCGGGTCCCCTGCATTGGCAGGCGAATTCTTAATCACTGCATCACCAGGGAAGTCCCAGATTCTCAGTCTCCCTTTTAATATACCTTAAGCCCAAAGAATCCATGGAAAATTGTTACAGAAAATAAGACAATAAAATATTGTAAGGACTATAACAGAAGCACATAGTACACAGTTCATATAGACACATCCCAAGCAGTTACAAAGTATATTAAAAGGGAGGCTGCAATTTTAAAAGAATAAGAAAAATTATACCCACAAACTCCCAATCTTTCCTGAAACGTTGCAATCTGAAACCCTATTGTAGGAAGCAGAAGATTCCAGGAGACATTCTACAAATGAAGGACTCCAAACCCTGTGGTTGGATAAGGAATTCTGGAAGGAAGGTATCCTCACCCAAGGAGAGCAGGTTCCTATACTTCTCTAACATCACATCCCTGTACAATTCCCATTGATCTTGGTCCAGGCATTCTCACTCCTCTTGACAGAAATCTATGGCCACATCCTGGAATGTCAGCAGTCCCTGAAATTAAACGTACACATGCCATGTGGCCACGGGAAGAGTTCATAATATGACCCAAGAAGAAAACAGCAAGTTAAGAGAAGGTTTTAATTTAGAAGAGTGTCTTCAATTATCCACTAATATATATATATATATATATATATATATTTTTTTTTTACAAAGTAACTTTCTCTACCTTATTTCTAACTACAAGAAAAGAGTATGGCATGTGATCCACAAAACCAGTATAGAGACTATACTTGTCTGGAAAAGAAATGATAAAATGATGGTTTCAATACAGGCATATGCATTTTTGAGTGTTTTATTTATGTCAAACTGGATAAAATGTGTGTATTTCTCATAGAGAAAAGACCTGTCGAGGTAGAAATGTACCTTTCAACTATTCATGGATACACAAGAACACTGGGGAGATTGTAAAAGTGCAGATTGTGATTCAGTAGGTCCGGTGGGCCTGAGTTCTATTTTTTTAACAAGCTCATTTTTAACTAGTGATGCCACAGTCTCTGATTCATTAACCACAACTGTGAATATCAGAGACATAATTAGAAAGGTAAAAATTCATATTTAATTTTGAACTTAAAGTGTTTTATGGATTTTACACCTTTAATAGAATAGTGAGCACAGCAGCAACAATCATTTGTGAATATTTATTATAGACTGTGTATCTTTCTAATTTTTTTGTGTAGGATTCCAGGAAAAAGGCCTGGGCTGTGGCCACAGTGGGCGTGGCCCCCAGGCCGGGCCGCCCCTCCAGGACCCCTGACGGGGCCCTGCGCTCCTGGCGGCTCCCTCCCCCGCCGCCCCGCTCCCTCCCGGAAGGCCTCGGGGCAGAGCGGTCCCACCCACTGCGCGCTGAACAGAGCCCGCGTTTCCTCAGAGCTGGAACTCCCGGCTCGGGTGGCGTCTCTTCCCTCCGCCTTCACGGAACTGCCCCGGAGCCCGAGGGGAGGGCGACCTCACTGAGGCTGCCGGCTCTGGAGGTGCCCCGGCGGCCGAAGCCATGACAGTCGCGGGGACGGCGGGCCGGGTAAGTGGGCGCCGACCCTCCGCCTGGTCCGGTGCCCGGGCGGCAGCACAAGACCAGCTTCTGAGGGGCAGAGGTTCGCTGCCACCCGCCGCTGCTGTGCAGAAAGAGCGGCCTCCAGCGTCTGGTCCCCGGGAACTTCGGTCCCTCCTCTCGCCCCTGCCCTCGGCCTGGCTCGCGAGGCCTGGTGGGCGTGGGGAGGGGGTCGGCCTGAGCGTCCTGAGGGGAAACGGGGCAAGGGAGGCGCAGGGTCAGCGCCCCTCCTCCCGACTGCGGGGAAAGCGGCTGAAAACTCCTCCCGAGGCGCGCAGGCCCCTTATTCAGCCGAGTCCCTCTGCGCTCCTTCCTCCCTGAGCTAAAGTACCGGGGGGAGGGGACAGGGCAGGGGACTGGCGCAGGTAATGGGGAACATCAAAAGGTGATTGTTAACTAAGGAAAACCAGCTCTCCCAAGGTGAGGAATGCGGCGCTTTTCTTTGCCTGGGCTCACTGAAATCCTTCCTTTGATATGCACCTCAGCTCTCTGGGGCCTGCATTCTGTATTTGCATATCCTGAGTGCCTCAGGGCCCGCCGGCTCACATTGGAGGGCTGCAAGTGCTGAAGACTGTGACATCCTTTGTTTACTGATAGGGCAAGAAATATTCCATTTCCCTCAGGCTTAAAGGGGCAGACAGTGGAAAAAAGTCAGAGAATCTCACTCGGCCTGTACTTTGGTTTACATATAGATCATATTTATACTTAACTGTGCTAATAGAGGTTCTCAAGTCCAATCAACTTGTACTACTGCCCTCTATGTATCAATTTCATCAATATCATAAGATAAATGCCTATAGAATTGACTTAATCCATTTAAATAGGATAATGATTTTTAAAGGAAACATAATAGAAATATCACAACAAAACCTTTACCACTAAAGGCTGGGTCTGGAACCACCTAAATAAATGTTCCATTGTTAAAATATTGAAAGATGTAGTCAATAGAAATATCAACAAAAATGACAAATAATAAGGGCAGCAGAATGTTGAAATGTTCTATCTTTATCATTAAAGTGGCAGAAAATCATTTATTAGTAGGCACTGGGGGCAGAAGATGCCTGATTTTATATCTGTGTCATATTTGTGCAGTTGTTTCAACAAGTAACTTAAAGACAAAATGGAAAAACAAGGAGGTTTGTGCCTGAGATCATGTTGATGTGAAACCAGGGATGGCCACCTTGTGCCAGGTGAGTTAAGTTTACCTGGCAGGTAGACCGCAGAGCTCCTGGGAAGCAAGGGTTGGAATTTTTCTGCTGGGTGCCTCTTAGGTTCTGTGACTTGACTGACTGTGAGTCATGTTTCGGGAAAGACCTGATCACAGGGAAAGGGTGGGGATAGAGTGATTTGGGGAGCAGCTAACAACATTCATCACAGCTCACGGCCTGAATGAAGTTTAAAGAAACAGGAAAACAAATGCTTCTTATGGAATCAGAGAATGTGAGGGCTGGACAATCCCAGAAAATGAGGAACACCCATCCCATTTTCCAGATGACAAAACAGAGGTCCAGCAAGGTGAAATCCCTCACCCAAGTTGCACCCGTCTCTCCTCCCCACTACGTGGTTCATGAAAGCAGGACTCTTCCTGTCTTGATCACTGCTGAACCCCAAAAAGGGCCAGGCATCTAGCAGCTGCTCCAAAAATTTGGGTTGACTGTAGGAACAATGCTATTTCTTTCTTTCTCACTCTTATTCAGGATTGTGCCAAGAACTCCCCAGGTTGCAATGTAATTCGATAAATGTAAATATTAATTGAGTTTTGTTGTGATGAGGACTTAGGCTTTGAAGGTAACAGACTTGGTTCAGATCTTGGTTCTGCCACTCCATAGCTGTTTGGCTTTGGGAAAATTACTAAACCTCTCTGAGATTATTTCCTCCTTTGTAAAGTGGGGATAAATCTATCTGAGCCAGCAGAGCACCTGCATGAGAGATGTGCACTAAATATTGGTCTTTCTCACTCTCCTACGCCATCTCTCTGTTCTTCCCAGAGAAGCTGCACAGAAGGATACAGTACCTTTTTTAAATAGTTAACTAATTATTTAATTAATTTGTTTTTGGCTGCGTTGGGTCTTCGTTGCTATGCGCAGGCTTTCTCTAGTTGCGGCAAGCGGGGGCTACTCTTTGTTGCGGTGCGCGGGTTTCTCATTGCGGTGGCTTCTCTTGCTGCGCTTGTTGTGGAGCACCGGTTCTAGGCGCGCGGGCTTCAGTAGTTGTGGTCTGCAGGCTCTGTAGTTGTGGCCCATGGGCTTAGCTGCTTCACGGCATGTGGGATCTTCCCTGACCAGGGCTCGAACCCATGTCCCCTACCTTGGCAGGCAGATTCTTCACCACTGCGCCACCAGGGAAGTCCGATATAGTACTTTTTAAAGAGGGGTTTGAATTTATTCCAGATTGTGTACATTTTTCTTGTAGAAAAGATTATTCCACTATAGAAACATAAACACGCAAAACCACTCCAAATGCAGCATTCTATGGTTTAGATATTATCAGTCACATTTTAGAAGTAATTGTGCAAATACCAAAGCACTAGGTACTGGGGCGTAAGAAGACTCAAATCTGGGGTGACCCCACCCCAATTTCAAGAGCAGGGTGTGCTTTTCAAATCCATGTTTCATCTGGTCTTTGTTTCTCATCCATCCTCTGTGTCTGCCTTTCTCAAGAAGGCTCAGATCCTCGGCTTTCACACCCTCCCGGCTGGCTGTGCCCCAGCTCCCGGCCTGGAACGTCTGCGTGCCTGGGTGTGCCTGCTCCCCCTGTGCATCACCAGCTTTGCCAGGGAGCTGCTGTATCGTGCACTGCTTGCTGTACCCAGAGTACCTGGACCCTTCTGGTACATGAAGTGCACCCTCCTCACCATGTGTGCAGCCCATCCCCTTACCTTATAGCCTGCCTCTAAGCCAGGCTTGGGGGTGACTACAGTGTGCATTCAGCTGTGTGAGGTGCTGGGATCAAAGTGAAGTTCCCAACTTTTGAAGTGGCAGGCTTGAGGGGCACACAGTGATTTAAAGTTGGGTCACCTGACTTAAAGGGGGGACTGATTGATTTAAAGCCAAGGCAGCTGACTTAAAGCCTGCGTCCCTCAGCTGCAGGATGAGACCAACTTTGGCGGTGCACGGGTTCGCTCCAAGCCAGCACTGCTGTTCAGGAAGAGATTCCAGTAGCGCCTTAGTGCAGGGGGACTTGGTCCGTTGTCTTGCCCCTGCCCTCAGAGGGGGGCCACCTGCTCTTCTGGAGAATCAGGGAGGGGGAAGTGCAGAGTCCCGGCTGGAGTTGCGGCACCGCTTGTCTGATGGCAGGGAAAGGGGGACAGGGCTGTGTGGTGTCCTGGGGCTGGACTCACCAGGTCGACTCAGCCTCTCAGCCTCCTAACCTCCCCCCCACACACACTCCACAAGAGTTTCCAATAATATGTAATTGCGCCTTAGGTTCTCGGTCTTCAAACTCATCCCCAGGCTCCCAGGTCCCTTGATTCAGCCAATTCCTCTGTGCTCTTTCTTCTATTAGATACAGTCCCAGAGGGAGGGGCTGGGGGATGGGACTGGAGGGATGCCGGCAGCACTGGCCTCAGATGACTAAAGAGATCCGGGGCCTGCGCTATCACACATGTGCGAGGACCCTTAAGGCGGAATCGAGGGGGCCAGTTAGAGGCAGTCCTTGCTGCCTCAAGTGAGTATGGATCACCGTCGGGTGGGGAGCACGCTGACCCCTGAGAAGTACTGTTAGGAGGATGTGTTCCTCCCTCGGCTTCAAGGACGTGGGTGGGCTTCAGGGCTCCAGTTCCCCTCCAGGCCTCCAGGTCCGACTGCACCGCAGCGGCCTTGCAGACCCGCCTTCCTGTCCCAGAACTTGCCAGGCTCCAGGAAGAATCCAGACAGCAGAGATGGTGCCTGAGGGCTCCAGCTTGAAAAGTGCTGTCCCTGGGGACCCAACAGTGGAGGGAGGAAGGGTGAAGGGAGTGGGGGGGGTGGGGTCGGGAGGGGTGGCTGCCCTGGGAGACGTTGAGAGAGAAATATCGCCCTCCACACCCCCTGCCCCTGCAACTGACCCTGCAATTGATGCCATAGGATCTCAGGGCCTTTTTAGTCAGAGATGCCTCTGCTTCTTTACTCCTGTGTTCAAAACTATGCAAAACCAACTCTTCATCCTCTTGCTGCCTTGCCAGGACTTTTAAAGCACTGTTCTTTTGAAGCACTCGTTCCCTAAACTGCAGTTTGGAGCTGTCCCAGCTATTTAAAAGTGTTCTCCTTAAACTGAGACTAAATCCTACTCTTTTGGAAAAACGGCCTTCACTTCACTGGAGATCATCTTTTCTGCCCATTCCTTCCTTCTACTGCCCTCTTAAGAACCCCTGTGCTCAAAGAGCTTGGTGATTTATTTTTTGCTTGATGTCAAAAAGAAACCTTCCCCATGCACCCCAAAAAGCTTTCCTGGAACATAGGTGTTTCACAACCATGACAGTGTTTTGCAGTTAGTATACACTGGGTAGAGTGCCTAGCAATCCCTCCAAGAGCCAGAGGTGAGCAGACCTTTACCTATTTGATTGGATGCCCTTCAAGTTTAGGAAGGTCCCATTCTTATGACCCAGCAGGTAAGACAGAGCCCTGGATGGCTGTGGCGGTGATTAGATAACTTCTGATGATTTTATTTCCCTTACTGAGCTGCTGCTTCTAGGTTAAATTCGTTTTATTACCTGTCCATTTTTAAAGAAAGGCTGACAAAGTCACTGTAATAGGTCAGGAGTCTGAACTCAGGGTTGGTCAAAGGTACTCACAGGGAGGAAGGTGGATAAAAATAGGTGGGTAAAATAGGAGGGTTGGCAAGTACAGCCAGGACACCCGTGTTCATCATGCATACTAATAAAGGCCAGAATCTCCTCATTTATCTCTGGTGGGAAGTTCTGATGGTTTCACAGGATCAAACTCAAATCATATTCAAACTAGGGGATTTCCCTGAGCATAAAAGGAAGTATCCGTCCCTAGCAGGAGTCGCTGCCGAGGAATAAAGACGTAGATGTAGAGAACGGACCTGAGGACACAGGGAGGGGGAAGGGTATGCTCGGATGAAGTGAGAGAGTGGCATGGACATATATACACTACCAAAGGTGAAATAGATAGCTATTGGGAAGCAGCTGCATATAGCACAGGGAGATCAGCTCAGTGCTTTGTGACCACCTAGAGGGGTGGGATAGGGAAGGTGGGAGGGAGACACAAGAGGGAGAGGATATGGGGATATATGTATACGAATAGTTGATTCACTTTGTTATACAGCAGAAGCTAACACAACAAGGTAAAGCAATTATACTCCAATAAAGATGTTAACAACAACAACAACAAAAAAAACCCAAAATCTAAGTCAATCAAGCCAACGGGGACAATGTATGTGTTTACAGTTCAAGAAATCCACAAGGGAATCCTTTATTCTGTAGGCAATGAATGGTCCATTCGAAAAGGAAAAAACTTTCTAAAATGTTGTCTTTCCATTTATTGTTCAGAACATCATTTTTATACCTCTGCATTTCTTACTATTCAAAGCCAAGTCACGTGAGTTACAGGGAAGCAGCTGATGGATTTAAAGTTGGGTCACTTGATTTAAAAACCAGTGGCAGTTGATTGATTTAAATCCCGGTCATATGACATGAGGAGGGGGTGCTAAAAACTGCTTTTTCATCTCTGGCTCAGAATATCATATTTACCTTGGTTTTTCTTATGATTTAGAAAACTTGAGCTGTCTCTCCTTGGAATCATCAGGAGAAAAATACAGTATTTCAGGTTCATTCTTGAAACCAACTTCTCACGGCTAAGGTGTATTGGCTAAAAGATCTTCCTTCTTCAAGAGATTCCAAACCTCTGTAAGACACTTCATTGTAATTGGAGAAAAAAGAAGAATGAATTCAGGCCAGCAGCTGCAGGAGGCCAAGGCAGCCCCCAGGACTAGGGAAGGAGGAGGAGGAAGGGCTGAGAGTTGCCATTAGAGCAGACAACCTCCAGAGGGCGCTGAAGCACCGGCAGAGCCCACCTGCCACTCCCAGTTTGGCACTCCAGGGTCAGATTTGGGTTTGGAGATGGGGTTGCTGTAACCCCAAGGAGGTGAGCAGAGAGGAGGAGTTGATTACCGGTCTCCTCTGACTCTCTGACCCAAATTGCCTGGCTTCACAGGGGGGACAGGGTTTTGCTTTCAGCAAACTGATGGGGCACTTCCAGGCTGGTCGGGTTGCCCAGTGGCCCGACAGCCTGACAGGCTGACTGCGGTGTGACTGCCCTTTGTTTCTCCAGAATCTGTGCATCAGGAGGTGCATGGGTGCGGGAGCCCATCCACCGCCCCTCCCCCCAAGGGGGATAGCACCTTCCCTGGCTGTACCCTATGATCACCAGGTACTTGAAATGAATGCAAGTTTTTTGACTTCAAGGAAAAGCTCACATAACCGTTTCTTCCTCATAATGTGTGGGATTTACCATAATGGAAGGACATTAGAAAGAACAGGTAGAAAACTCACCTGTTGGTCTCCATGTAGGAGTTTATTTTGCATGAATCCCTCCTACGTGAGTAGATAGCAGAGGTTTATTTTTGTTCCCGTGTGTGTAGTTGTGGCAGAGGATGTAGGTATGGTGATTTGAAGCCCTCAAAGAAATATTCTCAGAACTCTCAAGATTTCTCTTGATCGGAACCCAAAGAGACCTGGAAAAGGAGGAAAAGAAAAGGAGGAGGGAGAACGAATGACTGTTTCTCAGTAAATTCACCTTCCTGGTTGATTGTTCTGTCTTCTCATTTCTTTTAACTTCTATGTATGTCTAATGGAATAATGTAGAAAGGCTGATTTTTATGCTTTAAAAGATTTTACATCACAAAGAAACTAGAAGTGGCTAACAGAACTTATTCAAATCAATTTTGCATAGAGACTTTGATATTTTGGATACTAAAATGGGTTTATCCCAATTTTCTCTTTCTTTTTGAGTGAATATTTGTAACATATTTTTGTAGATAATAATTTATCCTAGATATACAAAATTGTGAGAATGGGTACCATTTTTTACCACTTAAATGATTTCTTTTAAATGAATAGATTGTACACTTTAAATGCCAATGTTGTGTCTTACGTGTTGTTTTTTAATTCCTTGGTTTCCAAAACTTGTGTTTATTTAATTGATTTCTATCTAATAATCTGTGTCTCCCCTTTATTATTTCTTACTTTATATTTTATTGATCTATAGTTAATTTACATTATTATATTAGTTTCAGAGGTACAGCATAGTGATTCATAAATGTTTAGGTTCTTCTCCATTTATAGTTATTGTAAAAGAGTGGCTATATTCCCCATGCTATACAGTACATCACTGTAGATTATTGATTTTATACATAGTGGATTGTACCTCAAAATCTCCTACCACTATTTTGCTCCTCCACCCTATCTGTCCCTGCTGGTAACCACTAGTCTGTTCTTTAATCTGTGAGTCTGTTTTTTTGTTGTTATTGTATTCAATTTTTTAGATGCCACGTGTAAGTGATAACATACCATGCTTGTTTTCTCATACCATACCATGCTTTTTTTCTCATAACATGCCATGCTTGTTTTCTCTGCGGTTTATTTTACTAAGCATAATACCCTCCAAATCCATCCATGTTCTTGCAAATGGCAAAATTTCATTTTTTGCTGAAGTCATCATAAAAAATCTTTTTTATCCACGAAGCTATTGATGAACACTTAGTTTGACTCTATATCTTGGCTATGGCAAATAACACTGTTATGAACATTGGTGTGCAGTTATTTTTTTTGAAATAGTGTTTTTGTTTTCTTCTGATATACCCAACAGTGAAATTGCTGGATATCATGGTAGTTCTATTTTTCGTTTTTTGTGGAACCTCCATTCTGCTTTCCACAGTAGCTGCACTACTTCACATTCACATCAAGAGTGTACAAGAGTTTCCCTTTCTCCACATCCTCACCAACCTTTGTTATTTGTGATCTTTTGGATGACAGCCATTCTGACAAGACTGAGGTGATATGTCTCATAGTTTTGATTTGCATTTTACTGCCGATTAGCTATGTTTAGCATCTTTGTGAGTTCTGGCTCTCTATATGTAGTTTTTCCTTGGAAAAAATGTCCATTTAGGTCTTCTCATTTTTTAAAAAAAGATTTTGGGTGTTTTTTTGATATTGAGTTGTATGTGCTGTTTCTGTAGTTTAGGTATGAACCCTTGCTTGGTCATCTTTTTTGATGTTAACCTCTTATCATGTGCAAATATTGTCTCTCCCTCAGCAGGTTGTCTTTTCATTTTGTCTTTGGTTTCCTTTGCTGTGCAAAATCTTTTAAGTTTAGTGAAGTCCCATTTGTTTATTTTTGCTTTTGTTTCATTTGCCTTAGTAGACTGAACCTAAAACTGTTGCTATCATTTATGTTGAAGAATGTTCTATATTTTCCTCTAGGGGTTTTATGGTTTCTGGTCCTACATTTAGGTCTTTATTCAGTTTTGCATTTATTTTGTATGTGGTGTGCTAAAATAATCTAATTTTATTCTTTTCCATGTAGCTGACCAGTTTTCCCAGTACCACTTATTGAAGAGGCAGTTTTTTCTCCATATTGCCTGCTTTGTCATAAATCAATTAAATATAAGTGTGTGGGCTTATTTCTGGGATCTCTATTCTATTCCAGTGATCTTTGTGTCTGTTTTTGCTCTGGTACCTTTCTCTTTGATTACTGTCGCTTTGCAGTATAGTCTGAAGTCAAGGTGCGTGATGCCTCCAGCTGTGTTCTTTCTCAAGATTGTTTGGCTATTTGGGGTCTTTGTGTTTCTATACAAATTTTAAAATTACTTTTTCAAGTTCTGTGAAAATGCTTTGGTATTCTGATAGGGATTGCATTAAATCTGTAGATGGTCTTTGGTAGTATGGTTATTTTAACAGTATTAATTCTTCCAGTCGATGCACATGCTATATTTTTCCATCTTTTTGTGTTGTCTTCAACTTCTTTCACCAATGGCTGAGAGATTTCTGAGCACATGTCTTTTACCTGCTTAGGTGTGTTTATTCCTAGGTATCTTATTCTTTTTGATGCCATTGCATATGGTATAGTTTTCTTAATTTTTCTTTCTGACAGCTTTGAGTTTTGTTTTTTCTTCTTTTTCTAATTCCTTCAGGTGTAATGTTAGGTTGTTTATTTGATATTTTTCTTGATTCCTAAGAATAAGCTTGTATCACTATAACTTCCCCCTGTGAACTGCGTTGGCTGTGTCCCATAGATTTTGGATCATTGTGTGTTCATTTTCATTTGTCTTGGGTATTTTTAGAATCCCTCTTTAATTTCTTCAGTGTTCCTTTCTTCCCCTTTTATTCCCTTCATCTGTGATGTGAGGACTATCTTTAATATTATGTTTGGATTTCTTTCAGTTTTGTTTATGTGTGTGTGTGTGTGTGTGTGTGTGTGTGTGTGTGTGTGTGATTATTTAAGTTGCTGAGCTCTTAATTTCACATGGACACTAACAACCCTGCATTGTTACTCTGCTCCCCCACAGTTACTGAATTTGACCTTATATTTTACATCTACTTGTTTTGTGTGTCCCTTAACTTCTTATTGTGAATATAGATGATTTTATTACTGTTTTTTTTTTCATCCTTCCTATTAGCTGTATCCATGGTTGATTTACTACCTTTGTTGAATATTTGCCTTAACCAATGAGGTTTTTCCTGTAGTAAGTTTCCTTTCCTAATTTTTATGTTTCAATCGTGACCTTTACTTTTTCACTTAGAAAAGCCCCTTTAAGATTTCTCATAAAGCTGATTTGGCGATGCTGAGCTCTTTTAGTTTTGCTTCTCTGTAAAACTTTAGATCTCACCATCAAAGCTGAGGGAGAGCCTTGCTGGGTAGAGTATTTTTGCTTATAGGCTTTTCCCTTTCATGACTTTAAATATACCATGCCACTCCCTTCTGGCATGCAGAGGTTATCCTGAAAAGTCAGCAGATAACTTTATGCAATTTCCCATGTTTGTAACTTGTTGCTTTTCCTTTGCTCCTTTTAATAGTGTCTTTTTATCTTTATTTTTTTTTTTCCATTTTAATTACCATGAGTCTTGGTGTGGTCCTCTTTGGGTTGATCCTTTTTTGGCCTTACTGTGTTTACTGGACTTGGATGTCTGTTTTCTTTCCCAGGTTAGGGAAGTTTTCAACTCTTATGTCTTCAGGTATGTTCTACACTGCTTTGTCTTTCCTTTTTGCTTCTGGGACCAGTATGATGCAAATATTAGTACACTTGATGTTGTTTCACAAGTCTGTTCAACTTTCCTCATTTCAGTTTAATCTATTGTTTTACCGTTCATCTTCAGTGATTGCCAGTACTCTGTCCTTCAGTTTTCTGATTCATTCCTCTGTATCATTTAGTCTACAGTAGTTTCCTTTAATGTATTTTTCATTTCAGTTATTGTATTCCTCATCTCTGTTTTGTTGTTCTTTAATGTCTAACTCTTTTTAAAAAAATTCTAACTTCTTGCTCTGGTCGTCCATTCTTCTCCTGAGTTCTTTGATCATCTTTACAGTCATTACCTTGAACCCTTTGTTGAGGAGATTGGCTATCTCCACTTCACTTAGATCTTCTTCTGAATTCTTATCTTGGTCCTTCATTTGGATCGTGTTTCTGTGTCACCTCATTTTTCTTAACTTCCTGTTTTTATTGCTATGTGTGTAGTAGGTTCGTTACATTTCCTGACCTTGGGGAAGTGGCCTTTTGTAGGAGCTGTCCTATGGGTCCCAGCAGCCCCCTCTCCCCTGGTCACTAGAGCTATATATTCTAGGTGTACCCCCTATGTGGGCTGCTTGGGCTCTTCTGCTGTGGTGGGCTGACTACTGTGGGTGGTCTGGTAGGCTTGGCTGCCCCCAGACTGCTTGTTTGCCAGGCTCTGCCTTGTATGGAGGCTATCTGTGCTGCTTGGTGAGACTAAATCATAAGGCAGCTGGCTGCACAACTCTGGGGGACACCAAATCTGGTGCTGGTTCACTTATGGGTAGAATTGCAGTCCAGGTGATATCAGGGCTAGTGCCCAGTCACTGGTTCTGGGGCTATGCTGGCTACTGGGAGGAAGAGACAGGTTCTGCGTTCTGGCTGCAGGGCCCAGGAGCCACAGAGTTGGTGTTGGATCACTGTTCCTGACACAGCTCTCTGCAGGGCCGGGGGTATCCCTAATCTTGTGTTGGCATTCTGATGGGCAGGGTCAGGACCCAGCTGAGTCCATGGCTGCTTCTGGCCTGCAATTAAGTGGCCTGGTTACACAGGCTGCTGGGCTGTGGTATTCCTGGAGCTGGTGTGTGCCTGTTGGTGTATGAGGCTGATCCCACTGCTAAAGCAGGTTTGCTGTTGGGTAGGTCCAAGCTCCATCCAGTGTCTGTGCAGTTACCACCTGCCGATGGTGAGGCTGACTCCAAGGCCAGAGCAGGCTCACTTGTCAGAGGGGCCAGGGACTCTGGGGCTGGTGCTTGTCCACTGAGGTGTGGAGGCTGGTCCTGGGGCTTTTGGTGGCTGGACCCATGTCCAGGGGCAGCTGTGCACTGAGAGGATCTGAAGGCAGCCTGTTTGCTGGTGGATGGGGCTATGCCCCTGCTCAGTTAGTTGCTTGGCCTGCAGCATCCTAGTACTTGTGTCTGTAGTCTGGTGGAAATGGGTGGGGCTCGGTCCTGAGGCTGATAAGCTACAGGGAGGATTCTGAAATTATGCTTGCTGGTACCAGCATCCACGAGGTAGAAGGAGCTCCCCCGAATGGCTGCTGCCAGTGTCTCTGTCCCTGAGGCTGTGCTGTAGTTGCCTCTTGCCTCTCTGGGAGACTCTCCAAGATCAGGAGGTAGGTGTGACCCAGGATCCTTTCAAATGACTGCTTCTGTTCTGATTCTCAGATCATGTGGGATTTTGTGAGCATCTTTTAAGAGTGGAATCTCTATTTCCCACAACCCTCTGGCTCTCTGGAAAATAAGCACTACTGGTCTTCAAAGCCCAACTTTCTAGGAACTCTTCTTTCCACAACAGGATCCCTGGGCTTGGGAGCCTGATGTTGGCTTCATACCCCTTGCTAGCTGGGAGCACCTCTGAAATTGTAATTATTCTCCCATTTGTGGGCCACCCACTTGGTGGTATGGGTCTTGACTCTATTGAGATTTTGCCCTTCCTTTCTGTCTTGTCGAGGTGCCTTCCTTATATCTTTAGCTGTAAAACATCTTTTATGGTAGGTCCCGGCCTTTTTCATCAATTGCTGTTCTGTAAACAGTTGTGACTTTGGTGTGCCCATGAGAGGCATCAAGCTCTGGGTCTTTGAATGCTACCATGTTGGACAATCTCTCTACTTCATTCTTAAATCATGTTATTTAAGTTTTCTTAGTATCTTATTGGATTAGCGACAGTTTGAAATTTATTATCACTCATGTTTACTTTGCCTGTTTAAAAAAATTGAATAGTGCATTCATTCAGTTTGAAATGAAGGTAGTGACCTGTGAATTTCCATACCTCAAAAAACAAGGATAGGACAAAAGCCTTTTCTACTTGTGATACCCTCAAACTCTGCACCCCACCCCAGCCTGGGGATTAACCTCTTGCACCCATGCTCACCTTCTGTTTTCGGACCGTTAACCATCATTGCATCTGTATGTGTGTTGACAAAGTGAACTCTAGTCTTTGCAGTTTTTGTGTTTTGTTTTTTGGTTTAGGGAACAGTCCTACTATGAATGTACATTCACTGCTCTACTGAAGTTCATATATAAACCTGTCAAGCACATTACCAGAATTGGAATTGCTTGTATATACACTTTGATAAATTTTAGAGACAATGGTAGAACAGAAGTAAATTGTATGTCAAATGCCACAATATTCTCACACCATGAAAACCCTTCCCTTTTTAATATATTTGTGTGTAGTTTATCTTTATGCCCATACTATATTTCCCAGAGATGGGTAAGTGTTATGTTTCTTGCTGGCACATTTACCGTATTGTTCAAAGTCAGGCGCTTAGTGGTTTTAGCATGATCCTATTTCCATGAACTCGCAAATACAAGATCTTCTCTCACACTGTCTTTTACTCCCTGCTGTTTTATATTGCCCTCCTAATTCTCAGTCCTGGTCTTTCTTTATGTTCTTCATCAACCTGGATAGGTTATACTATTTTCTCCCTTATTCAAGACCAATAGAATAGAATAGAATACAACACCCAGAAATAAACCCTGATATATGGCCAAATGATTTTTGACAAGTTGCCAAGACTTTTCAAAGTGGAAAGGATAGTATTTTCAACACATGGTGCTGAGAAGTCTTGTGGTCAACATGCAAAAGAAGGAAGATGGACCCTTACCTAACATCATATGCAAAAATTAAACGTATCAACGTATCAAGAAACTAAATATAAGACCTAATAATATAAAAAGTCTTAGAAGAAGATACAGGACAAGAGCTTCATGATATTGGATTTGGCAGTGTTTTCCTCCATATGAAACGAAGGAACAACAAAGGTACAGCTAACAAAAAAATAAACAATTTGCAGTACATAAGTTAAAAAAAATGTGTATCAAAGAAATGTAAACAGAATAAAATGGCAACCCACAAGATGGGAGAAAATATTTCAGAGCCATCTATCTGACAAGAGATTTCTATTCAGAATATACAGAGAACTCCTACAACTGAACAAAAAGCAAACACCCTGATTCAAAAATGGATAAAAGACTTGAATAGATGGTTCTTCAAAAAGATGTACAAATGACTAAGCACTTGAATAGATGCTCCATATCACTAAATGCATGTTTATATATTTGTGTGCATGCATACACACACAAGCACACACACACATACACAAGCAGAAAACAACTATTGGTGAGGATGTGAGGGAGTTGGAACCATTGTGCTATGTCAGAGGGAATGCAGAATGATACAGCTGCTTTGCAAAAGAGTATGGCAATTTTTCAGATATTGAAAAATAGACTTACTACATGATCCAGGAATTTTACTATGAGGTATACCCAAAGGTATTGAAATCAGGGTCTTAAAGAAATATTTGTACTCCAGTGTTTAGAGCAGTAATCATCACAGTAGCTATAATATGAAAGCAACCTAAGTGTTCATCCACTAGTTCCTGGATAAGCAAAGTGTGGTATACCCATATAATACAATATTATTCAGTGTTAAGAAGGAAAAGATCTAGGAATATGCTACAACATGGATGAATCTTGAGGAAATTTAGCTACCAAAAATGCCATTTTTGTGACTTTTAGTGAGTCATAACAATACAACTACTTATTTCAATTTTATGGGGGTACTTAGGGTAGTCAAAACCACAGAAATTGGGAGGGTAATGACGCTTTTCAGGTGGTTATGGAACAAAAAGGAAAGTTATATTTAAAGGATATAGAGTTACGGTTTTAAAACGTAGAAAAGAATTAGAAAGATAAATGGTGATGTTGATCGCCCAATAATATGAATGCATTTAATATCACTGAACGGTGCACTTTATAATAACTAACATGTTATATTTTATGTTATTTGATTTTACCAACATACAAAATTGGGAAAGAATGTAATATCAGGAAAGGGAGTGGACCTGGGATAGAGCAGAGAGCAATCAGAAGGGTGAGACACTGCATATGTTGAAGAAGAAGAGCTGAGAGTCTTCATTGGCCAGAAGAGACTTTATAAAAGAGAAAAAAAAAATTACTCTGAGGGTGTATTAGATAGATATCTGTGGGTGTGCTGCTATCTCCCATGGGTTATCTTAAAGAGTCTTTAATAAAGTCCATAAGGCTTGCTGAGGCTTTTTTAAAAATTGGATTCCCTAGGAGATAATTAGAGGGTGGTACTTAAGTCTATGTCTAGGTTGACAGATTTTGCAGGGAAGACGAACCTGAGAACAGTGGAGGTCTTAAGAGTGTAAGTACATGGAAATTAGAAAAAAATAATAATAAAGGGAATTAGGAAAACTTTGGACTTTGAAGGTCATGTATTATTACTGAGTCAGACCTGAGGTTTCTAAGGAGTTATATACACAGTTGCTATTTGGATTACTTGTTGATAAAGATAAGTGGAAAAACTAGAGTCGTTCCCAAGTGTAGGTAAGATACAATGAGAGGATGGAGGTGGAAAGTAGGGAGACCCAGAGAAAAGTGGGAAGGTCATATTGGGCCAAGATGGTGGTAATATCCAACAGAACAGACGGTAGGACAGACTATGGATTCATCTTTTTTATTTCGCCTTCCCCCCTCATCCTTAATAATTCTTTGGGAATATTTCACTGCTCTGTGATGCAGGTACAGAATTCGAGTGAGGAGGCTACACCTTCAGTGTCCAGCTGTCTGAGTCCTCAGTGTGCTTCAAATGATGGAGAACTATTGCTTCTTTATGAGAAGGGTTAGTACCTCGTAGCTAAGCTTAAGCTGGAGCTTATGCAATATTGATTCCATTTTATATATACTGTTGGCATGGAGGTTCCTCCTCCTCTTTTCTTGAACATTATGAAATGAATCTATATTTCTCAGGATTTGGGTATATCAGATAAATACGTTAAGTAAAGGAATCTTATATATTGCTCCCTGCATAGTTTGCTCTTTCTTGTTTCTCTTTTACCTTTACTAAATTAGCACAGGGAGAGACCTTGAAATGTTCTAATCAGGAGAGATTAGAACATCATATTTCTAGAGAGGTTGGTTGGACAGAGCAGGGGTCCCAGTGAGAATCCAAGCTTCTGCTTCTACTTGGAAGTGTACCTGTGTAGAATAGAGGGCTCCAGGAAATATCCTAGAATATTCCAATGTCCCTGTGGGAGATCATTAAGAGAGGCAGGATCTGGTAGCAGATCAGTGTACTATGACATGTTTGTCAGTCATCTGATGTGAGATTCTCAGAGCCAATCCCATATGGTAGGGCTGAGTGCAGAGTGATGAAGAACCTGTGAAAGCCTTTGATTGCATGTTAAAGATGAAGCTCTGATTTCGGGGAGAATTTTCTTACCTGACTGAATGTCACCCTTCTGTGGGGATGAGATTCTGTGCTTTTCCTCTGTTGATGACCACTGACTACAAATCATTAGAGGATCATGTCTAGAAAGCATTCTTTATTTAATTTCTTAAAGAAGAAAGCATAGAAAACATTTTTATCCACTTTCAAATTGAGGATCAAGGGGAATGGCATCAGTGAAAATGTCAGAGTAGGGAGCTCTGGCTTGCGTCCATCCCCAGAAACATTGACATACGTGGTAAAACCTGTCAAAATGACCTTATCAACACATGTAAGTTTTCTTTTCTTTTCACGCTGTACATTTATCTTTCATTGAAACTTTACTTACTACAGGATGTGGAGAATAAACAGGGAAGTAGAAACTGTATTTCCTGATGAGAGAATCACTAAGTAGCATCAGCTGTTCTCAACTCTGCCTTACTCACCGTGACTCTAATTAAAACAAACAAACAAACAAAACACTTTTTTTTTGGTAAGTCAGTTCTGACATTTCCTCGTTAAAGACAAGGTAACAGATACAGACTTAGATCTACCAGAATTGAGCAAACTTTTGATTGTACCTGTGTTGAACATATGAGCATGACCTGCTACAAATCTTCATTATACTTATTGCCACAACGGACAAATTCCCTTTTTCCACTCCTGATATGTTGCATGTAAGGAATGCATAGGTCACTAACCCCAGCTGGTCACAGGTAAACTCTGCCACATGGATTACTGCATGTTTTCCTGCTGGAAGACCACACATTCTCGAGGATCATGCCTGCAGAGTATCTGGGCTCTTCTTTTTTTCTGGATAAAGGTTAGATAATCACCTAATTTTATGAGAAATATATAAATTGTATTTGCATATTCTTCAGGTTTTTATTTATCCATTCTCTTTCAAGTCCTAAGTGCAAATATTAAAGTGATTTCCAAGAAGGTGGTAAATAAGACAGCTCCAAAATTAGCAATAAATCATAATACAATTGTGAATGCATTAATGTGTGATTAATATGTAGATACTTATGTAAATGCAAGTTTAGTAATGCTTTGTGGAGAGCTTCAGAATCTAGGTATTAAAAAAAAAAAAAAGAGGAAGCAGTTCTTGAAACTCTCAGGGAATTATAGAGAAGTCTTTGTGTCTATAAATATCATTCTGAAATAATGCATATTCTCAGAAATAAACTAGGCATAACATTGTAGGAAAAAACTTCATGAAATGAAAGAGCATGTGAGATGGCCATACAAGAAAAAGAATATTCTCAGAGAATAATGAACAGTGTGGAGTTCAGCAGAAGGGTCATACACATTCAGAGATGAAAACTTTGGAGAGCCTAATTGTGAGTTCCTCATATTTCATCTTTGGAGACACGGTAGTCATTTGAAATATGATGTTATAAGATGACGTTAATAAAAAAAAAATAAGATGACGTTAACATACTTAAATACTTTCGTTTAGAAATGACCACTTAGAACCAGAGTAAATGAAAGAACACAAAATTATGTTTATGTTGATTTTTAAAGACCTCAGGTGAGTGCTGATTATTTAAAAATGCATGATGTCTTTCACTGCAAAGTAAAGGAGCTGTTACAGTGGAGGATTACTGGACTGAATGTCAATATTATGACATAGTATGAGTGTGTTTCGTGTTTGGTAATTGCAATCATTGTTGCTTTTGTTGTGGTCATCCATTGACAGTGCTTGGTGTCAGTTGATTTATCTCTTGTAAAAATAAAATACAGTCTGTGTGTGTGTGTGTGAAAAAAACATACATGATGTCTTGACTAAAGTTGTATGGAATTTGAGATCTGGAAAAAAGCATTTCTTTTCTGTAATGCTAGGATGATAATTGGACATTTTTGCAAGAAAGAGATTTCAGGATGCAAATCTCGTGTCTCTAAGGTGGGAAGTCAGTTCATGGTGGAACATTCTATTAAACTTGTCTGAGTGGAGAAATATTTCTTTGGAAGGAAGAGGTGACGAATCCCTTTTTAAGAATTAATGGTTTATAGCATACCGAATGAGCAAAATGGCTATTTCTGAACTTTAGAAAAAAATAATATAGTTTTTCTGCATTTATAACATGAGGCTGATGTAAAATATCAAAAATTCTTTATTTTGAAAAGCAATGTAATCAATTTGACATAATTCATATATATTGAACCTGTGGTACACACACACACAGTAAAACTTACATTCAGAAAATTGTTTGCACTTAAGAAATATTTTCAAGTGTAGTTGATTTACAATGTTGTGGGTGTTTTAAATACATGTTTATTGGAGTATACTTACTTTATAACACTGTATTAGTTTCTGCTTTACAACAAAGTGAATCAGCTATATGTATACATATATTCCCCATATCCCCCCCCCCTTGAGCCTCCCTCCCACACTCCCTATCCCACCCCTCTGGGGGACATAAAGCACCGAGCTGATCTCCCTGTGCTATGCGGCAGCTTACCACTAGGTATTTTACATTTGGTAGTGTATATATGTCAGTGCTACTCTCTCACTATGTCCCTGTCTCCCGTTGCCCCCTGTGTCCTTAAGTCCGTTCTCTACATCTGTGTCTTTATTCCTGCCCTGTCACTAGGTTCGTCAGTACCATTTTTCTAGATTCCATATATATGTGTTAGCGTACGGTATTTGTTTTTCTCTTTCTGACTTACTTCACTCTGTATGACAGACTCTAGGTCCAACCACCTCACTGCAAATAACTCAATTTTGTTCCTTTTTATGGCTGAGTAATACTCCATTGTATAGATGTGCCACATCTTCTTTATATATTCATCTGTCGATGGACATTTAGGTTGCTTCTATGTCCTGGCTATTGTAAATAGTGCTACAGTGAACATTGTGGTACCTGTATCTTTTTGAATTATGGTTTTCTCCGGGTATATGCCCAGTAGTGGGATTGCTGGGTCGTATGGTAGTTCTATTTTTTAGCTTTTAAGGAATCTCCATACTGTTCTCCATAGTGGCTGTATCAGTTTACATTCCCACCAACAGTTCAGGAGGGTTCCCTTTTCTCCACACCCTCTGCAGCCTTTATACATTGTTGTATTAATTTCTGCTGTTCAGCAAAGTGATTCAGTTTTATATATATCTATCTATATATCTATCTATATCTATATATCTATATCTATATGTCTATATCTATTCTTTTCCATTATGGTTTATCACAGGATATTGAATATAGTTTCCTGTGCTATACAGTAGGTCTTGGTGGGTTGTCTATCCTATGTAGAATAGTTTGCTTCTGCTATTCCAAAACTCCCAATCTTTCCTTCACTCTCTCCTTGGCAACCACAACTCTCTTTTCTATATCTGTGTGTTTGTTTCTGTTTCGCTGACATGCTCATTTGTGTCCTGTTTTCGATTCCACATATAAGTGATATTATATGGTATTTGTCTTTCTCTCTCTGACTTACTTCACTTAGTATCATTATCTCTAGGTCCATCCATGTTGCTGCAAATGGCATTATTTCATTCTTTTTTATGTCTGAGTAATATCTTTTGTATACGTATACCACACCTTCTTTATACACTCGTTTTTCAATGAACATTTAGGTTGTTTCCATGTCTTGGCTGTTATAAATAGTGCTGCTATGAACATAGGGTTTCATGTATCTTTTTGAATTATAGTTTTGTCTAGATATATGTCCACAAGTGGGATTGCTAGATCATATGGCAACTCTATAGTTTTTTTGAGGAACCTCCATACTGTTTTCCTTAGTGGCTGCACCAACTTACATGGCCACCGACAGTGTAGAAGAGTTCCCTTTTCTCCATACCCCCTCCAGCATTTGTTAATTGTAGATTTTTTTTTAATGATGGCCATTCTGATCAGTGTGAAGTGATACCTCATTGTAATTTGGATTTGCATTTATCTAATAATTAGTGATGATGAGCATCTTTTCGTGTGCCTATTGGCTCTCTGTATGTCTTCTTTGGAGAAATGTTTATTTAGGTCTTCTACCCATTTTTCCATTGAGTTGTTTGTTATTTTGTTATTGAGTTGTATGAGCTGTTTGTATAGTTTGGAAATTAAGCCCTTGTCAGTCTCATCATTTGCTAATATTTTCTCCCAGTCCATAGGTTGTATTTTCATTTTGATTATGGTTTCCTTTGCTGTGCAAAAGCTTATAAGTTTGATTAGTTCCTGTTTCTTTTTTGCTTTTACAGTAAGTCCCCTACATATGAACAAGTTCTGTTCCAAGAGTGCGTTTGTAAGTTCAATTTGTTTGTAAGTCCAACAAAGTTCGCCTAGGTACCCAACTTACACAGTCGGCTATATGGTATTGTACCGTAATAGGTTTATAATACTTTTCACGCAAACAATACATTAAAAAACAAGCACAAAAACAAAGAAAGCATTTTTAATCTTACAGTACAGTAACTTGAAAAGTACAGTAATACAGTACAACAGCTGGGATACTCGGGCTGGCATCGAGGGAACAGGCGAGCAGAGTTACTGGTTGGAGGAGGGAGGGGAGGTGGGAGATGGTAGGGGTGAAGGATTATCAGCAGTAGGAGACAGAGGGCAAGCTGCAATTTCACTCATACCTGACGTTGATGGCAAAGGTTCTGGTTCCTTGCTGGATTTAATTCTATCTACCCCCTTGAAAGAATGAGCCATTGATGTCTGGGTAGTAGCTCTTTTTTTCTCATCATAGATGACAAGGTAACACTGGATTGCAATCTGAATGGCTGCTGCCACCTTTGGGTCCCATTCTAGGTTCGGGTCCTGTGCCTCAAAAACTAACAGTGCTTCCTCAAATAACGAAGATTCCCTTGCCATTTTCTGTGTCGTGAATCTCTTCAGTTCTTCAGTTACTTTTTCTTCCTCCTGTCCCTCTTCATCCTTTCTCTGGGCCTCCAATTCCATCAGTAAGCTCCTCATGTTGCACAGCAAGGAGTTCAGCGAAATCGTCCTCTTGCAGATCTAGCTCCAGCTTCTCGCTGAGGGTCACTACGTTGCTGAAGACCTCTTCGGACTTCTGATCTACCTTCTCAAATCCACAAAAATCATGAACAAACTGTGGGCAAAGGTTCTTCCAAACCCCATTCATCGTGACCGCCATACCCTCACACCATGCAAAGTCAATGTTTTTTATGGTCTTGTAGATGTTATAGTCCTCCCAAAGTTGTCCCTAGGTTGTTCCTGATTTGTCACTTACCTTTACTGCCTGACAAAAAGTGTGACATAAATAATATTTCTTGAAAGTCGCTATAACGCCCTGGTCCATAGGTTGGATGAGCAACGTAGTATTTGGTGACAGATGCAGGACTTTGACGTTGGGATGAAAGTCATCCATGAATGGGGGGTGGCCCAGAGCATAGTCGAGCAGCAAAAGAATGTTTTGCTGGAACGTCCTTCTCCAAGCAATATTCCTCTACATCTGGGATAAAGTGGTGGCAAAACCAGTCCTGGAACGTGGCCTGTGTAATCCGGGATTTGGGGTTACGCTTCCACACAACAGGAAGAGAGCCCTTGGCTATGTTTTTAAGGGTTCTTGGGTTCTGTGAATGATAAACTAAGAGAGGTTTCAGCTTCAATTCACCGGAAGCATTGCCACCAAACAACAGTTAGCCTATCCTTTGCTGCTTTACAGCCCGGCATCAACTTTTCCTCCTTACTGACGTAACTTCGGTCTGGCATCCTCTTCCAGTACAGTTGTGTCTCATCCACATTAAAAACCTGGTTGGGTAAATACACACCATCATCAATAATTTCTCAAAGTGTTTCTGGAAGTTCCTGGACAGCTACCCTATCTGCACTTGCTGTCTCTGCACTTACTTTTACATTGTGAAGGCTGGCTCTAGCCTTGAACCGATGAAACCAGCCATGGCTGGCATTAAAAGATGTGCCCTCTGATTCTTTGCCGTGTTTCTTCTTCAAGTCTTCATAAAGGCTTTTAGCTTTCTCTTGAATCAGCGTTAAGTTGAGCAGGACTCAGCGCTGATGTTGATCCTGCATCCGCACACTGAGAAGTTTCTCCATCTCCTCCATCACTTTTCCATGCTTCTTGGATATTGTGTCAACATCGTCGGCACAGCAGACTTCACATGTTCCATGATCTTGTCCTTGTCCTTTAGATTCGTGCCAATGATTGAATGATTCATATTATAAGAATGAGCGATGTCTAACATCTTTTTGCCTCGCTCCACTCTCTCAATTACTTTCACTTTTTTTTCCGTCATTATCGCTTGGCGCTTCTTAACAGTACCAGCTACATCACGTCTGCTTTTACGCTTGCTTCCAGACATCTTGGGCTTGAAATAAAGGTACTGTACTACTGTACTCTATACAGTACTGTAAAGTACACAAAAGCACAACCACATATAGAGGAAGCACGCACGTGACAATGTATGTCAGATACGTGAACTAACTTACATGATTGGACACGCGAATGGACGTTTGCATCTTTGAAAGTTTGCAGCTTGAAGGTTCGTATGTAGGTGACTTACTGTATTTGTACTGCCTAGGGAGAACTACCTAGGAAAATTTTGGTATGACTTATGTCAGAGAATGTTTTGCTTATGTTCTCTTCTAGGAGTTATAAGGTGTCCTATCTTATATTTAAGCATATAAGCCGTTTTGAGTTTATTTTTGTGTATGGTGTGAGGGTATGTTCTGACTTCACTGATTTGCATACGGCTGTCCAACTTTCAAAACGCCACTTGCTGAAGAGACTGTCTTTTCCCCATTGTATATTCTTGCCTCCTTTGTCAAAGGTTAATTGACCATAGGTGCGTGGGTTTATTTCTTAGCTCTCGATTCTATTCCATTGATCCATGTATCTCTTTCTGTGCCAATACAATGCGGCTTTGATTACTGTAACTTTGTAGTATTTTCTGAAGTTTAGGAGGGTTATGCCTCCTGCTTTGTTCTTTTTCCTGGGGATTGTGTTCACATTTCTGACTTTTTATGGTTCCAGATACATTTTAGGATTATTTGTTCTAGTTCTGGGGAAGATGTCATGGGTAATTTGAGAGGGATCACATTAAATCTGTAGATTGCTTTGGGTAGTATAGCCATTTTAACAGTATTAATTCCTCCCATCCAAGAGCGTGGGATGTCTTTCCATTTCTTTGAATCATCTTCAGCTTCCTTTACTAATGTTTTGTAGTTCTCAGTATATAAGTCTTTCACCTCCTTGGTGAGGTTTATTCCTAAGCATTTTATTTTTTTGATGCCATTAAAAAAAGGATTGCTTGTTTACATTTCCTTTCTGATATTTCATTGTTAGTGTAAAGAAATGCAACCAGGGACTTCCCTGGTGGCTCCGTGGTTGAGAATCCGCCTGCCAATACAGGGGACACGGGTTTGAGCCCTGATGCAGGAAGATCTCACATGCCGTGGAGCAACTAAACCTGTGTGCCACAACTACTTAGCCTGCACTCTAGAGCCAGTGAGCCACAAATACTGAGCCCATGTGCCACAACTACTTAAGCCTGCATGCCTAGAGCCCGTGCTCCACAACAAGAGAAGCCACTGCAATGAGAAGCCTGCGCACCACAAGAAAGTCTAGTCCCCACTGGCCACAACTAGAGAAAGCCCGTGCACAGCAATGAAGACCCAATGCAGCCAAAATAAATTTAAAAAAAAAAGAAAGAAAAACCAGGAAATGCAACCAATTTATATATGTTAATCTTGTATCCTGCTACTTTGCTGAATTTGTTTATCAGTTCTAGTAGTGTTTGTGTGGAATTTTTAGGGTTTCCTTTATATATATTATCATGTCATCTGCATATAATGGCAACTTTACCTCTTCCCTTCCAATTTGGTTAGATTTTATTTCTTTTTCTTGTCTGATTGTTGTGGCTAGGACTTCCAATACTATGTTGAAGAGAAGACGTGAGAGTGGGCATCCTTGTCTTGTTCCAGATTTTAGCGGGAAGGCTTTCAGCTTATGAACGTTGAGTGTTATATTGGCTGTGGGTTTGTGATAAATAGCTTTTATTATGTTGAGATATGTTTCCTCTGTACCCACGTTGGTAAGTGTTTTTACCATGAATGGATGTTGAAGCTTTTCAAATGCTTTTTCGCCATCTATTGAGATGATCGTTTGTTTCTTGTTTTTCCTTTGTCGATGGGGTGTATCATGTTGATTGATTTGCATATGTTGAAACAGCTTTGTGAAACTGGGGTGAATCAAATTTGGTCATGGTGTATGATCCTCTTATGTGTTGTCGGATTCGGTTTTCTAATATTCAGTTGAGAATTTTTGCATCTATATTTATCAACGATATTGGCCTGCAGTTTTCTTTTTTGGTAGTGTCTTTCTCTGTGTTTTTTTTTTAAAGTCTTTATTGAATTTGTTCCAATATTGCTTCTGTTTCATGTTTTGGTTTCTTGTTTGTGAGGCATGTGGGATCTTAGCTCCAAAACCAGGGATCGAACCTGCACCCCCTGCACTGGAAGGCGAAATCTTAACTGCTGGACCACCAGAAAAGTCCCCATCAGTTTTATTTGTTTTTTTTTTTTTAAGTAAATTTCTTTCTTTCTTTATTTCTGGATGCATTGGGCATTCGTTGCTGTGCTCGGGCTCTCTCTAGTTGCGGTGAGCGGGGGCTACTCTTCGTTGTGGTGTGCAGGCTGTTCATTGTGGTGGCTTCTTTTGTTGCAGATCATGGGCTCTAGGTGCGTGGGCTTCAGCAGTTGTGGCTATCAGGCTCAGTAGTTGTGGCTCGTGGGCTGTAGAGCGCAGGCTCAGTAGTTGTGGCACACAGGCTTAGTTGCTCCATGGCATGTGGGATCTTTCCAGACCAGGTCTCGAACCTATGTCCCCTGCAGTGGCAGACAGATTCTTAACCACTGTGCCACCAGGGAAGTCCCCCCTCCCCATCTGTTTTTTGATATCAGCGTGATAGTGGCTTCATAGAATGTCTTTGGAAGTATTCCTTACTCTTCAATCTTTTCGAAGAGTTTGAGAAGAATCAGTGTAAGTTCTGCTTTTTATATTTGGTAGAATTTGCCTGTGAAACCATCTGATCCTGGACTTCTGTTGGTAGGGAGTTTTTTAAATTACAGATTCTATTTTTTTTTTTAAATTCTAGTTATTTATTTATTTATTTTGGCTGTGTTGGGTCTTCGTTTCTGTGCGAGGGCTTTCTCTAGTTGCAGCGAGCGGGGGCCACTCTTCATCACGGTGCGTGGGCCTCTCACTATCGTGACCTCTCTTGTTGTGGAGCACGGGCTCCAGACGCTCAGGCTCAGTAGTTGTGGCTCACGGGCCCAGTTGCTCCGCGGCATGTGGGATCTTCCTAGACCAGGGCTCGAACCCGTGTCCTCTGCATTGGCAGGCAGATTCTCAACCACCGCGCCACCAGGGAAGCCCTGTATTTTGCTTTTAGTGATCACTTTGTTCAAGTTATCTATTTCTTCTTGATTCAGTTTTGTTCGGCTGTAAAAAAAACAAAATATATTTTTAAGTTATGTTAGCAGCTAAATACTTACCATGTATTGGACCACAAAAGAGAGAAGAAAAAATATTAAAATATTTTCTCAAATACAACAAGTATTGAAATGTTTTAAAGAAATTGGTATAATAATACTAATTACAATAATGACAAATTGTTCTGAACTTAAAGACTACTTATATCTAAGATGCATATTATATGCTTATTGTTTTATTGTTTTTAAATACATGGAATGTTTTCTCCTTTCTAATGTAATTCTTTTATTTTACCTGTATATTGTGAAAAAAATTTAGTTCCACATAATATAAAAAATTACACTTTAATAGGAGATATTAATCCATTTACATTTACTATAGTACTGAAAATACTTAGGTTTAGCGTTCCATGTCATGGAGTGCTCTTTTTTATTTATTTATTTTTAAAAAAGATTTAATTTGGAGGGGGGGCATAAATTATTCATTTATTTATTTATTTATTTAATTTTAACATCTTTATTGGACTCTAATTGCTTTACAATGGTGTGTTAGTCTCTGCTTTAGAACAAAGTGAATCAGCTATACGTATCCATATATCCCCATATCTCCTCCCTGTTGCGTCTCCCTCCCGCCCTCCCTATCCCACCCCTCTAAGTGGTCATAAAGCACTGAGCTGATCTCCCTCTTCTATGCAGCTGTTTCCTACTAGCTAGCTATTTTACATTTGGTAGTATATATAAGTCCATGCCACTCTCTCACTTCGTCCCAGCTTACCCTTCCCCCTCCCCATGTCCTCAAGTCCATTCTCTATGTCTGCGTCTTTATTCCTGTCCTGTCCCTAGATTCTTCCCAACCGTTTCTTTTCCTTTTCTTTTTAGATTCCACATATATGTGTTAGCATACAGTATTTGTTTTTCTCTTTCTGACTTACTTCACTCTGTATGACAGACTCTAGGTCCATCCATCTCACTACAAATAACTCAATTTCATTTCTTTTTATGGCTGAGTAATATTCCATTTTATATTGAAGATGTGCAACATCTTTTTTACCCATTCATCAGTTGATGGACACTTAGGTTGCTTCCATGTCCTGGCTATTGCAAATAGAGCTGCAATGAACATTGTGGAACATGACTCTTTTTGAATTATGGTTTTCTCCAGGTGTATGCCCAGTAGTGGGATTGCTGTGTCATATGGTAGTTCTATTTTTAGTTTTTTAAGGAACCTCGATACCGTTCTCGATAGTGGCTGTATCAATTTACACTCCCACCAACGGTGCAAGAGGGTTCCCTTTTTTCCACACCTCTGCAGCATTTATTGTTTGTAGATTTTTTTGATGATGGCCATTCTTACCTGTGTGTGGTGATACCTCATTGTAATTTCGACTTGCATTTCTCTAATGATCAGTGATGTTGAGCATTCTTTCATGTGTTTGTTGGCAATCTGTATATCTTCTTTGGAGAAATGTCTATTTAGGTCTTCTGCCCATTTATGGATTGGGTTGTTTGTTTGTTTGTTTGTTTTTTGATATTGAGCTGCATGGGCTGCTTGTAAAGTTTGGAGATTAATCCTTTGTCAGCTGCTTCGTTGGCAAATATTTTCTCCCATTCTGAGGGTGGCCTTTTCGTCTTGTTTATGTTTTCCTTTGCTGTGCAAAAGCTTTTAAGTCTCCTTAGGTCTCATTTGTTTATGTTTCTTTTTAATTTCCGTTTTCTAGGAGGTGGGTCAAAAAGGATCTTGCTGTGATTGATGTCATAGAGTGTTCTGCCTATGTTTTCCTCTAAGAGTTTGATAGTGTCTGGCCTTACATTTAGGTCTTTAATCCATTTTGAGTTTATTTTTGTGTATGGTGTTAGGGAGTCTTCTAATTTCATTCTTTTACTGGTAGCTGTCCAGTTTTCCCAGCACCACTTATTGAAGAGGCTGTGATTTCTCCATTGTATATTCTTGCCTCCTTTATCAAAAATAAGGTGACCATATGTGTATGGGTTTATGTCTGGGCTTTCTCTCCTGTTCCATTGCTCTATATTTCTGTTTTTGTGCCAGTACCATACTGTCTTGACTACTGTAGCTTTGTAGTATTGTCTGAAGTCAGGGAGCCTGATTCCTCCAGCTCTGTTTTTCTTCTCAAGATTGCTTTGGCTGTTCGGGGTCTTTTGTGTTTCCATACAAATGGTGAAATTTTTTTGTTCTAGTTCTCTGAAAAATTCCATTGGTAGTTTGATAGGGATTGCATTGAATCTGTAGATTGCTTTGGGTAGTAGAGTCATTTTCACAATGCTGATTCTTCCAATCCAAGAACATGGTATATCTCTGTATCTGTTTGTGTCACCTTTGATTTCTTTCATCAGTGTCTTATAATTTGTTGAGTAAACGTCTTTTGTCTCCTTAGGTAGGTTTATTCCTAGGTATTTTATTCTTTGTGTTGCAGTGGTAAATGGGAGTGTTTCCCTAATTTCTCTTTCAGAATTTTCATCTTTAGTGTATAGGAATGAAAGAGATATCTGTACATTAATTTTGTATCCTGCAACCTTACCAGTTCATTGATTAACTCTAGTAGGTTTCTGGTAGCATCTTTAGGATTCTCTATGTATAGTATCATGTCATCTGCAAACAGTGAGAGCTTAACTTCTTCTTTTCCGATTTGGATTCCTTTTATTTCTTTTTCTTCTCTGATTGCTGTAGCTAAAAATTCCAAAAGTGTGTGGAATAATAGTGGTGAGAGTGGGCAACCTTGTCTTGTTCCTGATCTTGGTGGAAATGGTTTCACTTTTTCACCATTGAGAACGATGCTGGCTGTGGGTTTGTCATATATGGCTTTTATTATGTTGAGGAAAGTTCCCTCTATGCCTACTTTCTGGAGGGTTTTTATGATAAATGGGTGTTTAATATTGTCGAAAGCATTTTCTGCATCTATTGAGATGACCATATTGTTTTTATCCTTCAGTTTTTTAATATGGTGTATCACATTGATTTGCATGTATTGAAGAATCCTTGCATCCCTGGGATAAACCCCACTTGATCATGGTGTATGATCCTTTTAAGGCGCTGTTGGATTTTGTTTGCTGGTATTGTGCAGTGGATTTTTGCAGCTATGTTCATCAGTGATATTGACCTGTAGTTTTCTTTCTTTGTGACATCTTTGTCTGGTTTTGGTGTCAGGGAGATGGTGGTCTCATAGAATAAGTTTGGGAGAGTTCTTCCCTCTGCTATATTTTGGAAGAGTTTGAGAAGGATAGGTGTTAACTCTTCTCTAAATGTTTGATAGAATTTGCCTGTGAAGCCATCTGGTCCTGGGCTTTTGTTTGTTGGAAGATTTTTAATCACAGTCTCAAGTTCAGTGCTTGGGATTGGTTTGTTTGTAGTTTCTATTTCTTCCTGGTTCAGTCTTGGAAGGTTGTGCTTTTCTAAGCATTTGTCCATTTCTTCCAGGTTGTCCATTTTATTGGCATATAGTTGCTTGCAGTAATCTCTCATGATCCTTTGTATGTCTGCAGTGTCAGTTGTTACTTCTTCTTTTTCATTTGTAATTCTATTGATTTGAGTCGTCTCCCTTTTTTTCTTGATGAGTCTGGCTAATGGTTTATCAATTTTGTTTATCCTCTCAAGGAACCAGCTTTTAGTTTTTTTGATCTTTGCTGTTGTTTCCTTCATTTCTTTTTCATTTATTTCTGGTCTGATCTTTATGATGTCTTTCCTCTGCTGACTTTGTTTTTTTTTTTTTTTTCTTTCTTTCTCTAATTGCTTTAGGTGTAAGGTTAACTTGTTTATTTGAGATATTTCTTGTTTCTTGAGGTAGGATTGTATTGCTACAAACTTCTCTCTTAGAACTGCTCTTGCTGCATCCCATAGGTTTTGGGTCTTCATGTTTTCATTGTCATTTGTTTCTAGGTATTTTTTTATTTCCTCTTTGATTTCTTCAGTGATGTCTTGGTTATTAAGTAGTGTCTTGTTGAGCGTCCATGTGTTTTTATTTTTTACAGACTTTTTCCCTGTAATTGATATCTAGTCTGATAGCATTGTGGTTGGAAAAGATACTTGATACGATTTCAATTTTCTTATATTTACCAAGGCTTGATTTGTGACCCAAGATATGATCTATCCTGGAGAATGTTCCAGGAGCACTTGAGAAAAAGTGTATTCTGTTGTTTTTGGATGGAATGTCCTATAAATATCAATTAAGTCCATCTTGTTTAATGTATCATTTAAAGCTTGTGTTTCCTTATTTATTTTCATTGTGGATGATCTGTTCATTGGTGAAAGAGGGGTGCTAAAGTCCCCTACTATGATTGTGTTACTGTCGATTTCCCCTTTTATGGCTGTTAGCATTTGCCTTATGTATTGAGGTGCTCCTATGTTGGGTGCATAAAATTATACAATTGTTATATCTTCTTCTTGGATTGATCCCTTGATCATTATGTAGTGTCCTTCTTTGTCTCCTGTAATAGTCTTTATTTTAAAGTCTTTTTTGTCTGATATGAGAATTGCTACTCTAGCTTTCTTTTGATTTCCATTTGCATGGAATATCTTATTCCATCCCCTCACTTTCCATCTGTATGTGTCCCTATGTCTGAAGTGGGTCTCTTGTAGACCACATACATACCGGTCGTGTTTTCGGATCCATTCAGCCAGTCTATGTCTTTTGGTTGGAGCATTTAATCCATTTACATTTAAGGTAATTATTGATATGTATGTTCTTATTATCATTTTCTTAATTGTTTTGGGTTTCTTATTGTAGGTCTTTTCCTTCTCTTGTGTTTCCTGCCTAGAGAAGTTCCTTTAGCATTTGTTGTAAAGCGGGTTTGGTGGTGCTGAATTCTCTTAGCTTTTGCTTGTCTGTAAAGGTTTTAATTTCTCTGTCGAATCTGAACGAGATCCTTGGTGGGTCGAGTAATCTTGGTTGTAGCTTTTCCCCTTTCATTACTTTAAATATGTCCTGCCAGTCCCTTCTGGCTTGCAGAGTTTCTGCTGAAAGTTCAGCTGTTAACCTTACGGGGATTCCCTTGTATGTTATTTGTTGTTTTTCCCTTGCTGCTTTTAATATTTTTTCTTTGTATTTAATTTTTGATAGTTTGATTAATAGATGTTTTGGCATGTTTCTCCTTGGGTTTATCTTGTATGGGACTCCCTGCGCTTCCTGGACTTGATTAACGATTTCCTTTCCCATATTAGGGAAGTTTTCAACTATAATCTCTTTAAATATTTTCTCAGTGTCTTTCTTTTTCTCTTCTACTTCTGGGACCCCTATATTCGAATGTTGGTGCGTTTAATGTTTTCCCAGAGATGTCTCAGATTGTCCTCAATTCTTTTCATTCTTTTTTCTTTATTTTGCTTTGCAGTAGTTATTTCCACTATTTTATCTTCCAGGTCATTTATCCATTCTTCTGCCTCAGTTATTCTGCTATTGTTTCCTTCTAGAGAATTTTTAATTCCGTTTATTGTGTTGTTCATCATTGTTTGTTTGCTCTTTAGTTCTTCTAGGTCCTTGTTAAACGTTTCTTGTCTATTCTCCATTCCAGTACCAAGATTTGGGATCATCTTTATCATCATTACTCTGAATTCATTTTCAGGTAGACTGCCTATTTCCTCCACATTTGTTTGGTCTGGTGGGTTTTTACCTTGCTCCTTCATCTGCTGTGTGTTTCTGTGTCTTCTCATTTGGCTTTGGGGACTGTGTTTGGGGTCTCCTTTTCAGAGGCTGCAGATTCGTAGTTCCCGTTGTATTTGGTGTCTGCCCCCAGTGGCTAAGGTTGGTTCAGTGGGCTGTGTAGGCTTTCTGATGGAGGGGACTGGTGCCTGTGTTCTGGTGGTTGTGTCTGGATCTTGTCTTTCTGGTGGACAGATCCGCATCTGGTGGTGTGTTTTGGCGTGTCTGTGACCTTATTGTGATTTTCGGCAGCCTCTCTGCTAATGGGTGGGCCTGCATTCCTGTCTTGCTAGTTGTTTGGCATGGGATGTCCAGCACTGGATCTTGCTGGTCTCTGAGTGGAGATGGGTCTTAGCGTTGAGACGGATATCTCTGGAAGAGCTTTCGCCATTTGATATTACAAGGTGCCAGAGGTCTCTGGTAGACCCATGTCCTGAACTCGGCTCTCCCACCTCAGAGGCACAGGCTTGACACCCGGCTGGAGCACCAAGACCCTGTCAGCCACACAGCTGGGGGTGAGAGCAAGAGGTAGCTTTGGTACATCTCAAAGACCACCAATGAGGTTCACTGACCATTTTCTCTCCAGAAATGAAGAAAACAAAATTCAGACTTTGGCTAGTCAGCCACTTTGGTAGCCAGCCTCCAAGATGGACCTAATTATCCCCTAATTATCTCCCAGTCTCCATGTACCAGTGTGGCTCCTCGTACTTGAAAAGGGTTGACTGTTTAACTAATAAGAAATTGCAGAAATGACAAAGTGCAGCTTCCAAAGTTATAAAAGACATTGCAGCTTCTGCTTTGGTTTCTGCTAGATCACTCATCCTGGGGTAAGCCAGCTGCCATGTCATGAGGACACTCAAGCAGCCCTAAGGAGAGATCCATGTGGCAAGGAACTGAGGCCTCTTACCTACAGCCACGTGAGTGAGTCATCTCAGAAGTCAAAAGTTTTAATTTTTTAAATGTTTGGTTGTGTTGGGTCTTCGTTGCTGCACAGGGTTTCTCCAGTTGTTACTAGAGAAGCAGGGGTTACTCATCGTTGTGGTGCACGGGCTTCTCCTTGCGGTGGTTTCTCTTGTTGTGGAGTATGGGCTCTAGGTGCATGGGCTTCAGTAGTTGTGTCATGCAGGCTCAATAGTTGTTGCTTGCAGGCTCTAGAGCACAGGCTCAGTAATTGTGGCACACGGGCTTAGTTGCTCTGTGGCATGTGGGATCTTCCCAGACCAGGGATGGAACCCCTGTTCCCGGCATTGGCAGGCAAATTCTTACCCATTGTGCCACCAGGGAAGTCCAGTGTGCTCTTTTTTAAACCTAGTCTGTTTTCATTATTTTCTATCTTAACGATTCTGTATTAAAGAAAAAAAAATAATACTCCTTTCTACCCCTCCTCTTTGAGGATTATATATGAAGAAGCATGTCTTATTTATTAACCTCAAATTTTCACCTTACTTTTAAGAAGTAATCACAATGTCAAGTATTTAATACTTTTCACTTCCACCTTGAAAAGCATGGATATTAAAGTGCTAATACAATTACCTTCCCGGTCTATCTTTTTTAGTTTTTGTTATGTATAAAAAACAACGAAAAACATGCATGGTTTGTAAGGAAATGACAAATTTCAGAAAATTCAGCATCTGAATACACTCTAAACATAGCTTCTAGATAAAGACACAGAAAATTGCCAGATACTCAGAGGCCCCCTGGTCCCATTCTAGTGACTCCCCTTAAGGTTTAATATTGTTCCGGTATCTAACAAAAAGATAACTTTACCTGTATTTTGTATTTTATATAAATGTTATGGCACAGTAAAATCACTTTTGGATTGGGCTTTTTTATTTTATGTTGTTTGTGAATATGCCTATATGGTTGCCTGTTGTTGTGATCATGCATTGCCACTGTTGCATAGGATTCCATAATGTAAATATTTAACTATTAATTAATTTATTCCAATGTGTATTACAATATGAGTGATTTTCAGTTTGTGTCTATTGAGAACAGCACTGGTATATAAATTCTAGAACTTGAGCTTTGGTGGTGTGTGTATAAATTATTGTTCAGTATACACGTAGTAGTAAAATTTTCGAGTCATAGCTTTCGTGTGTTTATCTTTTTAGATATTTCTAAATATTTTCAAAACATTTGTATGATTTTTCATCTTCAGCAGCAGTGAATGAGATTCAAGGATTATACACATTCTTGTCAAACTTGATAATACCTGTCATTTTCATTTGAACTTTCTGGTTGGTGAGTGATAATTCCAGGTATCACGCTTTTGCATTTAATTGACTACTAAGAAGCCAAGCATCTTTTGATATGTTTACTTAACATTCTGTACTCTCTTTTTTGAAATATCTTTTGGTATATTTCCCCCATTTTGCTATTCCATTATCTTCTTATTGAAGACTTCCTTTTTTTTTTAACATCTGAAGACTTCTTATTTAGGAGTTTTTAATACATGCTTGAGATGAGTTCTTCTCTCTTTCTCTCTCTCCTTCTCTTTCTTTAGATGAGTGTCAGTTTTTAATGTTAATAACATCTAATTTGTTATTTTCCTCTTTATTTATTTAGTCTTATTTCTATTTATTTATGTAGACTTCTTACCTGTAGCAGAACACATTATTTATTCTAAACCACAAATATGTTTTCATTTCTTCAATAAATGTAATTATTAAGCTTTAAATTTAAGTTAACTTTCTAAACTAAATATGTTGTATCATAGTGAGTATTAATTTTTCTATGACAGCTGAAAGGTTACATTTATTCAGAAAATGTTGTATCAGCTTTCTTTTCATTTGCTCCTACTTCTCATTGATCCACAGTGGTAAACATCACTTCATCCATGGATCTGACTTTTCTCTGATTTCTCATGGTCATTCTCACTAATTCGTCTTGCCTCCTGAAATCTTTAGCAATCCCCTTATTCCACAGAAGCAAAAACCTTCCTTGGGCCTTTTTCCTCAGAAGATTGATTATTCCCACATTTTAAATGGGAGATTGCAATAAGTTAGGAGAAAATGCCAGAAGGGTCTCTCTCTTTTTTTTTTTTTTTTTTCACATCCTGTATCAGCCTCTGCTTGCACTCTCTGTTCAAAGATGTTTGTGCAACACATTGATGGAAGATGCCACTTGTTTCTCTCCTTGGGGAAAAGACAGATTCATTACCTAACAAATAAAATAAAGAGAGTGTCTTGCTCTTTTCAAATGTTGGACAGGATTGCTTGCATCCTAATTTAAATGTTTCAGGTGACTGAAGCTTAAGATTCCTAAGCTTTAATCCATACTTGCACCATGCACAGCACCCAACAGGAGAGCTTTACATAACCCCATGAGACACTTGTGTGCAAGTGGAACAGATAAAAATATAAAACTATTGCTGTCTTTTTGTGTCATAAAAATGATTTTTTGTCTCATTTAAAATATTTTTTTCTAAAATCCAAAAACGTGGCAGGCTAAAATATTGTTATTTCAAATATGGTAAAATCGAAGACCCTTCAAATTTCTTTCCAGTTTTGTCGATGATGGGATGCCGTCAGAGATATGACTTCACTAAACACAATAGGTAAGATTCCTTCATAGGCCTGATTGGGGAATATGAAAATAAACCCCAGAAAAATCTGGACATTTTCTAGTTCTCAAATATTGGTTAAGATGGTAGAAAGGGCCCTTCATTGTCCTATATGTTAATGCAGAGCAATTGTGAGAGGTGGGGATAAAACAAGCAGCCTAAATATCCTTTATGTTTGTTGTACTACTAGTAGAAAGAGGAAGGGTCAGGTCAACATGTCACCATGGTTGATATAGCAAATAAGCTGCTTGAAACTACACAGAAATGTACCTGCTTGTATTTTCTGTGCAGTTACCCTCTCTTTTGGTGTGCCCTGATACCTCCCTCAACTTTTGTACCAACTCCAGCAGCATTAAGCAGAAATCCAAAGAAATCTATTCTTTGGAATTATGAGGAAGGGAAGAGTCAAACATTTTATAACATGCTCTATACAAGGATACACGTCACCATCCTTATCTATGTCAT
>NW_028122010.1:0-47373 GCF_965194805.1 Balaenoptera borealis | reverse complement strand
GCTGAAATTGAAAGGACTAAGCAAGTAATAACAACAATGATATTACATACTACATGTTGTTAAGAGTTCTATCTGTGGGGGGGTTGGAGGAATTGGGAGATTGGGATTGACACATATACGCTAGTGATACTATGTATAAAATAGATAACTAATGAGAACCTAGTGTACAGCACAGGGAACTCTACTTAATGCACTGTGGTGACCTAAATGGAAAGGAAATCCAAAAAAGAGGGGATATATGTATATGTATAGCTGATTCATTTTGCTATACAGTAGAAACTAACACAACATTGTAAAGCAACTATACTCCGATAAAAATTAATTAAAAAAAAAAAACAGTTCCATCCCTGAAGTCACTCAGACATAGGTTTGAATCCCAGCTCCTCCTCTTAGCCAGCTTCTTTTATCCAGCACTTTCCAATAGAATTCTGTGATGGAGTAAATGCACTCTATCTACACTGCGGTGGCAGTCACTAGCCATGAGTGGTTCCTGAGTACTTGATACGTGACTAATGTGACAAAAGAACTGGATTTTAAATTGTATTTTTGTTTTAATTAATTTACGATTTTAAAAAAATTAACTTACTTTAAAAACCACTTTATTGAGCTATGACTGACATATAAAGCAACTGTATATATTTAATGTATACCACTTGATGAGTTTAGAGATAAGTATATACTTGTGAAACCATCACCACAATTTTTCACCACAATTTTTGGCATAAACTTATCCATCACTTCCAAAAGTTTCCTTTTGTCCTCTTTCCCTACTATTACATTATTATGATGATGATAAGAACACTTAACATGAGATCTACCATCTTAGCAAATTTGTAAGTACACGCTATTATTAAGTATAGGCATTATGTTGTACAGTAGATTTCAAAGACTTAGCTTGTATAACTGAAACTTTGTACCCTTTGACTAATACCTCCCCATTTTCCTCTCCCTCCAGCCCCTGGCAATCACGGTTCTACTCTCTGCTTCTATGAGTTTGAGTATTTTAGATTCCTCATATAAGTGGTATCATGTAGTATTTGTCCTTCTGTGTCTGGTTTATTTCACTTTGCATAATGTCCTCTAGGTTCATCCATATGTTGCAAATGTCAGGATTTCCTCTTTTATAAAAGCTGAATAATATTCCATTACATGTACATACCACATCTTTTTTTTATCCATTCATCCACTGATGGACATCTAGGTTGCTTCAATGTCTTGGCTACAGTGAACAATGTTGTAATTGACATGGGGGTGCAGATATCTCTTCAAGATCCTGAGATCAATTCCTCTATATATAATCCCAGAAGAGGGATTGTTGGATCATATGGTAGTTCTGTTTTTTAAGTTTTTGGAGAACCTCCATATTGTTTTCCATAGTAGCTGTACTATTTAAATTTAAATAGTAACATGTGGCCACTAGCTACCGTACTGGGAAGCAATGTATACAATGGGGATAACAGTGGTGTCTACCTCATTTACTTATTTATTCAATAAATACTTATAGAGTATCTTCTGTGAGCACCTACAGGTATTGTGCTAGGGAAAATATCATGAAGCTTACAACCAGTAAGGCAATCAGACCCATTTAACAGGTGAACAAATAAAATAACTACAGTTTACAGTTACTAGTATAAAGGAAGTAAACAAGATAGAGCTTTACAGAATAATAGGGAGTGCATTCTTTAGATGAGGCATGAGAGGAAACCTCTTTCAAGAGACGGTGAATGATCCAAACTACCACTACCTTCCAGCTCAGCGTAGCCATGTGACACAACTCTGGTCAGCGGGACAGAAGTGTAGATGAGCCAAACGATGTTTCAGGAAAGATTTGGGTTTTTTTCATAGAAAAGGAACTGGTGAACCAATTTGAGGACACTCCCAAAGGGCAAAGATGAGACAGTTTGAGCATTAATAAGGATAATAACTGTAATGTATTGAAACTCATCAAATATGTTTAAATCCAAAAGTTCATAAAGACAACTTTTTAAAAAAGGCTGACTGGTTATCATTGGAGGACACTAGTGAATCAAGTCATTATTTTGAAAACTGGTAAACTAAGGAAAAGAATCAAGCATTTATCTTTCCTTTATTTTCTGTACCCATTGAGTAACCTAATAATAAAGGCAGGAAATTTCTCTTTATAGAAGTATTCCAGCTAATAAATGAAGAAGGAATGATATAATTAAAACATCACAATTTTATAACATAATTAATGGACCTAGACAGTAATCATCAAAAGCTGCTATTATCACAAAGAGAAACAATCAGACATTAGATGCTTTCAGATAGCAGAACATAAAAAACAAACCTGAATCTAATCAAACCTGTAGTTCCAACTATGAACTTATAAGATATAGAAGACAGAGGACACCATCCAGATGCAATTAGGAAAATCCAGATTGTAGGAAACTCTACAAGGCAAATGACCTGGTTTCTTCAAAAAATAAATTGAGAGAAAACAAAAGAAGGGGGATCCTACAGATCAAAAGGGACTTCAAGGATGTATCAATTGCAAGTAGTAGTCTTATTTGGATATTTTAAACTATAAAAAATATGACTTTTATGGGACACTTGGAAATTTGAATACTGGATATTTGATGATATTAATGAACTGTTATTTTTTTGTGTGATAATGGTATTGTGGTTTTGTTTAAAAAGGAAGAGTTTTATCTTTTAGAGATACATAGTGAAATATTTGGGGAAAATGATACAGTGTCTGGGATTTGCTTCAAAATAATAAGGGGAGGGGCTTCCCTGGTGGCGCAGTGGTTGAGAATCTGCCTGCCAATGCAGGGGACACGGGTTCGAGCCCTGGTCTGGGAAGATCCCACATGCCGCAGAGCAACTAGGCCTGTGAGCCACAACTACTGAGCCTGCGCGTCTAGAGCCTGTGCTCCGCAACAAGAGAGGCCGTGATAGTGAGAGGCCCGCGCACCGCGATGAAGAGTGGCCCCCGCTTGCCACAACTAGAGAAAGCCCTCGCACAGAAACTAAGACCCAACACAGCCAAAAATTAAAAAAAAAAAATAAATAATAAAAAATAATAAAAAAATAAGGGGAGAGGGAGAGTGTGTGCAGAGGGTATAGATGAAATATGACTGGCCACAGATTGATAATTATTGTAGTTGCATAATGGATCCATGGATGGAGGGTGTCTTCATATCATTCTCTTTGTTATGTTTGGAATTCTGCATAATAAAAAGTTAAATCAAAAGTGGGCTTTGCTCCTTTACTCTCCTATTTTGCCTTGAAGATAGAGTTAAGGCCTTAAGGTGTTCCAGCCATGTGTGACCATGAGGTAGCAAGTATGAGGTCAGACATGAGAAGGGCAATATATGAAGGATGGTAGAGCCGAAAGATAGAAAGAGGCTGAGTCCCTATAAGCTCATGGAGCTGTTGTGCCGGCCCTAGAATGCCTACTTCTGGAAATTTTGTTATAAGAGATAAACAAACCTCCACGTGTTTAACCCCATCTTGGATTTGTGGGCAAGACCGTTCTTAGATCATACTGTTAAGATCCAAAATATAAGAAGGAGCAATCTAGGTGAGGAGCAAAGCAGAGGGCATCACAGTCAGAAGACCCTGGGATAGGTAAGAATTTGGAACTCACAGAAGGCCTGTGTGACTACAGCATGATGAGGGAGAAGAAGAGTAGGGTAAGATGAGGTTGAAGGTGTAGACAAGGTCTTGAAGGCTTGAGGCACAGTAGTCTCTGGTAAGCACTTTGGATTATTCTAAGCATAATGGGAAACCCATGACAGTTTTGAAGCAGACACGTGACAATAACTGATTTATTTATGTTTAGAAAGATAACTCTGGCTGCTACATAGAGAAAGGACAAGGGCAGGGGCAAGTGGGAAAGCCTGGAGGCAGCCATCCAGATGAAAGATGATGGGAGTCTGGCAGTAGAGATGGATAGAAGTGGGCACTTTTGAGACCTATTTTGGAAGTAAAATCAACAGAAATTATTAAATAAATTTATAAAATTAGGGAAGGGGAAAAGTCAAGGGTGGCTCCTAGTTTTCTGGTTTTAGCAATAAAGTAGAATTGGAAGAGGTAAACTTCATATGCCAGTTGGATATCCTAGTAGGTATGTCAATTAGGCAGTAGGGATGTGAGTATGGAGATGATAAGAGAGGCCTGAACTATAGATATACATTTGGAAGCCATCAGCATAATATTGCATTTAAAGCTTGTGATGGATGAGATCACCTAGGGAAACAGTGTAGGTACAGAAGAAAATAGGACCCAGGATCGAATCTTGAGAAATACTAACGTTGACACACGGAGCTGAGAAAGGAAAAAAGACTGAGGATGGAGACTCTCATAAAGGAGAAGAAAACCAGGTGATAATCTGGTTTGGTTGACCATAAGGTATCCCAGAAATTAAGAGCAGGGAATATTTCATAGTCCAAGTGGGCCTCATGCTGCTGAGAAGTGAAATAAGAAGAAAACAATAAAGGAGACACTGCTGTTGATAGGAAGGTCATTGGTGACCCTGACAAGAACAATCTCAGAAGAGTGGTGGAGCTGGCATCCAAATCTGAGTGAGCTGAGGAGTAAATAGGTGATGAAGTAGAGATGGTGTGTATAGAAACTTTCTTGAGAATCTGCCATAAACGGAGCAGAGAAACAAGGCAGTAAGTGGAGGGACTTTAGGTGTCAAGGTAAAGTTTTCAAAGATAAAGAGATAGTGGAGCCTATCTGAATGCCGATAGAATGATCCATTGGTGAGAGTAAAAGGTGATGGGATTTACAACACAAATGAAGGACTTGTCTTTAATGGGAGGAGGGGCACTTCCTCCATGGTTGAAAGAGTAATGGAGAAGTAGATGCAGATGCAGGGAGAAGTCTAGATTTGGTGACTAAAAGATGACGTAGTTTCCTTCTCTTTTATCGGTGAAATATGATGTGAAGTCATCAGCTTAAAGTGAGGGAAAAAGGGTCTGGGGAAGGTGTGAAGAGAGAGGAAGGGTATAAAATAGTGCAAATTCAGCTTACTTCTGAAATTGCCAGGCAGTGTTTCTGAAATTGCCAGGCAGTGTCGAGACCTTTTGAGGATGGTGATGAGGGATTTAAAGTTATTTGTGAGATGCTCAGTAAATATTAGCTATCATTATTCTTAAAGGCCAGTTAAGTATTTAAAGTTATTTGTGAGATGCTCAGTAAATATTAGCTATCATTATTCTTAAATGCCAGTTAAGTAAGGCTCATTTAACCCTAACAACATACCTACAAAGTTAGGTGTTATTATCCTCATTTCAAAGAGAAAATTCAGTGTCCCCAAATTCATTAAGTTGTCCAGAATCATACACTGGTTTAGGCGGTGGAGTGGCATTTGAACCCAGACTGGGTACCCATAAAAGCCAGAGCCTCCCCCACCAAACCAGGTAAGCTGAGGTAGTGTTGTCATATCTAGCTGCAGAGTGTCTGGAGCACCCTCTGGAAGTTGGAGGAACACCAGCTTTCACAGATCACTCCTGGTCCTCTGAGCTAAAGCAGCTGAAGAAAATTCTGCCAGGATAAGTTTTCAGATGCCATCCCTGTGGCTGCTCTGCAGAGGTCACACCTATGACTTTGAATCAAAGTCAAGGCCAATAACGAGCTAGTTTTTTTACATAGGAGCCAATTCAGCAGCTAGGGTAGGGATGGCACTTATTTTCAGCCAGTGTTTCTCATTCAGATACCTTTTTCAAATTCCATGGTGGATAAAAAAAGGTTTTGTTTGTTTAGTGGCATTAAATAGCATGTATTATGCTCCTGATTTTGTGGATCTGGAATTAGGACAGGGCTCAGGGAAAATAGCTTGTCTATTTCATGATGACTAGATGGTTGGGATGGCTCAAATGGCTATAGATGGTTGGGATGATTCAACTGGGGCCATATATCTGAGGCCTTAATTCTGACTGCAGTTTAGTTCCTCAGTTTTTCTCCCCATCGTGTCTGCTGGAGCTGAAATGTCCAGGATGACTTCCTCACTTCCATGTCTGGCACTGAGGTTGGGGTGGATGGAGCAGCCTGGGCTGGCTGGTAATCATTCTCTTTCCACATGATAAGTCTGCTGGGCTGGCTTGGGCTTCCTCACAACATGGCAGTCTCAGGGTAGTCAGACTTATGTGGTGGCTGGCTTCAAAAATGTATATTCATGTTGTATATTCTATATTCATATTATAGAATAGTAATAATAGTATTTTTATCCTTTTAATAGCCACTTTTGAGCTATTATAAATAATGCTGCTATGAACATTTATGCACAAGTTTTTGTGCGGGTACCTACTGACGTTTTATTTTTGGCTGGGCCCGCGGCTTGCAGAATCTTAGTTCCCCAACCAGGAAGTGAACCTTGGCCCTTGGCAGTGAAAGCGCGGAGTCCTAACCACTGGACCGCCAGGGAATTCCCTCATATTGAGTTTCAAAGTATAAAAATGCACAGAGGGATGAGAGATAATTTTGAGGAGCAATGGATATATTCTATATCATGATTGTGGTAGTGGTTACATACCTGTATATATTGGTCAAAACTCATTAAATTGTACACTTAGATGTATTTGTATTCAAATTATATCTCAGTAAAGCCAATCCCCTAAATAAAGGATGGAATGGTAGGGGGACAGATTTGGAGGCGTATTAATATATATAATGTTTTAACAATATATAATGCTTTTCTGTATACCAATATCTTCCCATACATTTTCTCAATAAAGCAAGCAAAAACTATGATCATTTCAATAAGCCAGTGAGATAAGTAAGAAGATATTACTGTGTCCATTTTAGATATGAGGAATTTACAACTGCATAGTTTGGTTGTGTGGATTGTCCAATATCATAGAGCTGCCAATTGGCAGAGGCAGAATTTCTTCCACCTTTTACCTCTGCAGTTTTCAAATGCTTAATCAAATTTGCTTACAAAAATTGAGGGAGAAAGAAGCTACACCTGTACAGATTTCATATTTGGACACAGAATAAAGAAGTTCCCCCACATGCTGGGTCTTCCATGACCTAAAATAAAAAATGAAAAAAAGTGATGACTCAAATCACAACTAGAACAGGACCTCTGAAAAGCAAGAAATTTAAAAATATCCCACCTTTGATTGCAACACTCTTTTAAGTTGCTCTAACACTTGAGCTTTGATTTTATTGAGAATAGAATGTTCTATATCTCTTCCTGCTCTTACCAGATTCTGTGGGTCCTATGCTTATGTGCTCAGATCCTTTGCCTGCCGTACCTCTACCCTGCTGCTGGCTCCTAAAGGCCGGCTCTCTCAGGATCCAGGGTCAGCTGTCTTCCAGTTAGCTTAGTCAATGGGAGGCGCTGGTGAGAATGGCAGAGTTGTCTTCTCCTTCCCTTGCTGCCTTGGGAGGCATCTCCCCGAAGCTGCTGCCCCTCTTCTGAGGTCTCCAGCAAGTATGGGACATGCCTGCCTTGACTTTGTCTTCTGCTGGGTGATCGTAACTCCTGGGCTCTGATGATACCACCTTCTCCCTGCGTCTTGCCAGCCTAAGGATGGTGGTGGCTTCTTGCTGTTGCTAAAGTCTGTGCTGCCTCGCTGTCCTCTGATTAGCTTCTCTGCCTCTTCTTTCCTGTACCAACCCTCTCTTTTGAGGGATGTTTTACGATAAGACCATCTGTGATATTGACTTAGGATTGGGCCTAGGACCATACCTGAAAATAGTTTTAACCACTTCCCTTGGCATCCGTTTCTGGTCCACCCTTCAGGCATGTTTAGATATGACATTCATTATTCCCTTATGGATGGGTATATTTGTGTCATCAATGCAACCCCCAGAAAATTAAAATTTATTTATCAGATCAGCTAGTCTGCAGTCATCCAACAGCTGAAATAATGTATTTAAAAGGTCTGGAATCTCCGAATAAATCTTAAGCTGCCCATTGGTCATAATAACATTTAGCATGTTAAATTAGTACAGTGGAACTTTTATTAGTCAGCCTACTTAATACTAGGTTCTGTAATAAATAAATCCAAAATCTCAGCGACTTAATACGATAAAAGTGTATTTGTTGTTCACAAAGAGTTCAATGTTGTCAGCTGGGGGTGTCTGCTCTGTGCAGTTAATTAGGAAACTGGTGTTGCCCTAGATGTTGACATCAGCTAGCAGATGAGGGACAAAAGAGAGCAGAGAGGATTGTGGAGGTGTTTTAGGAACCAAGACTGGAAACAGCATACATCAACTTTGTCCACATCTCATTGGCCAGAACTCAGTCACGTGCCCCTCCGCACACCACCCCAATTGCAGGAGAGCCTGAGAAATATAGTTTAAATTAACGCCTAGGAAGAAAAAGAAATGACCTTGGAAAACACCTGGTCAGTCTCTGCCATTATTTTCCCTTTTGGTCAATAACTTTCCATTTCATTCTTCCTCTCACTTATAGAATAAACTCCTCCCCACCCCACTCGCTAGAACATCATCCGAAGTCACTGAATCCAGCTCAAAGCCCTGGGTGATGCTCAGTCAGCTCTATCTGGTTCACATGTGGTTCTTTTTGGTTGAGTAATTTATAAACTAAAAAGAGGAGTCATCTGCCCCCTGCTCCTTTCTCATCCCCAAATATACACTGGTAAGCAGAGACAAGGAACTTCAGTGTCCCATATGGAAAGGGAAGAAATGAAAGACAGAAAGCCGACAGTGGTCCAAAGCGGTAGGTGAGGCACTGTGACATCTCCCTGACCAGGAAGCACTGGGTAATGTCTTTGACTGGACTCTGTTTCTCCTCTATGAGAGGCATCGTTTTGTCCATACTTTTCTGTGACCCCTGGTTCCACTCTTCAGGAATTCTCTTCGTTGTTCATTATCCTCTGTGGCAATATCTGAAGTGGGTGATGGGGGGTAAATTATCTCTGGGACTATGCAGATTTTGGAGTCGGCTTCCTTCTCATGGAAACCTGGGAGTCCAAAGCTGGTTGTTGTTTCCTGCCTTGACTAGTCTTTGTCCCAGACTTCTGTTTTCTTTGGAATTACTATTTCCTCCGAAACCTAACAGGTTTCCCATTGATTTCCTTCTAGACAGTTCCTATGCCACAAACTACAGCCCAAACACTTTCCTAGACATAGTTCTCAATATCCTTTATGTCTTTGTTCCCTTATCCTCATGCCTCCCTCTCCTTACTGGCAGCCACCGTGACGCCATCAGGTTGAAAGGGAAAGCCACGAGTGACGTGGCTGTGCCAAGAGTGGTGGTGACTGAGCAGTCCTGTGTTGCTCACAGTTTTCTCACTCTTATTTTCTGCTATTTGGGGTCTAGAAGTAGTCTACTTCAAGACCCCCAATTTATGTAATTTTCCTATGTTCTTTCATTTCTTGCTGCAAACTGCCAGAACTTGCCAGTCACTTGTGGCCAAAACGCACTAACAGTCTGATTCCTTCCAACTGCTTCTCTTGGAGCCAGCAGTCTGTAAGCATATGGCCTGCCTCTCAAGCGAGAATTTTTGCCAAGTGTTTGGCCATGCACAGCACGGATTGCCACCTTTTCTGCCTCTGGGATCAGTTTTCTTTCTTCCCACAACTGGCATGCTAAGCCAGTGCCACTTATTTTAGGTTCTGGGGTGTTTTTTTTAGGAGTACCCCACTTCAAGGTCTCATTTGTGGCTTTTGTTATAGTATTATTGCTAGCTGCATAAAAAGAACTTCCAAATCTCAATCTCAGTACCTTAAGACAGCAAACGCAATCAAATTCATTTCTCACTCCACAGTCCTGTGTAGGGAGGGGTGAGGGCGAGTGTGGAGAGAGGGAACCCTGCACCGTGCAGTCAGACATGAGGCTAACAGAGGCTCTACCATCTTCAGTGCATGACTCCCAAAGGTGCTCTGAGCATGGATATCCAGCCAGCAGCTGGAAGAGGACAGAGAGCACGGACAATCACAGGCATGTTTTAGGAGTTAGGTCTGTGAGCGGTGCATCACTCTGCGCACATTTCATTTGTCAAAAGTCAATGAGGGCTTCCCTGGTGGCGCAGTGGTTGAGAGTCCGCCTGCCAATGCAGGGGACACGGGTTCGAGCCCTGGTCTGGGAAGATCCCACATGCCGCCAAGCAACTGGGCCCGTGAGCCACAATTATTGAGCCTGCGCGTCTGGAGCCTGTGCTCCGCAACGAGAGAGGCCGCGATAGTGAGGGGCCCGCGCACCGCGATGAAGAGTGGCCCCCGCTTGCCGCAACTAGAGAAAGCCCTCGCACAGAAACGAAGACCCAACGCAGCCAAAAATAAATAAATAAATAATTAATTAATTTTAAAAATAAAAAAAACCCACCAAAAAAAAACCTCAATGATATGGCACAAGAGCTGAGTATGTTACATAAGTGAGTTGAATGGGAACCAGGATGAATTCAGGAAGTGCATATTCTTTCTAAGTGAGTGGTAGCCATTCAACTCCAACTAATTAGTGTCATGTGGGAATGCAGGGTTGCCAGATCTGATCTTTCTAGAGCAGCCAGAAATCCAGATTCCTATGTGAAGTCTTGTGATGGTTAAATGTTCATGTGATATAGTCCCTGAGACGATCTCCAATGATCTTCTGGCTATAGTATTTATGTCCTTGTGTAGTCACTTACACAAGGTATATCACTGTGTCAGGGCTGGTCTGAGTGACCAATAAAATATGACGGGATTGATGATATGTGACCTACTTCCAAGGCTAGGTCATAAAACGTATGAAAGACTGTCTTGCTTTCTCTGGGATTACTCACACTGCGGGAGGTCAGCCACTGTGAAATGAGGACAGTCAAGCAGTCTGTGAAGAGGCCTACATGGGGTATAATTGAGATCTCCCATCAACAGTCAGCACCATCATGCCGATCATGTGAGTAAGCCACCCCGAAAGTGAATCATCCGTCCCTAGTCAAGCCTTCAGATGATACAGCCCCAGCCAACGTTACATCTGCAACCTCACAGGAGACCATGAGATAGAACCACCCAGCTAAGACACTGAGATAATAGATTCTTATTGTTGTTTTAAAGCCACTATTTTTTTTTTTATATTTTGTTGCTCAGCAATAGGTAACTGATAATGGTCATAACTCACTTCTAAAATTTTTTAAAGTTAAACATTGTGTATAAAAAAATTTCCTTCTGCTGAATTCAGGCTACCAGTTTATAATATCTATAGAGAAGAAAGCAAGAAACAGTGGCCTTCCATTTTCTGATTCTTGCTTGCTTTGAACTGAACTTTTCAAGCATCATAAATCCAAGAGGAAAAATGATTTAATAAACTGCATTACTTTTGCCAGATTCAGTAAGACTTGTGTCAAACACGACTCCACTACTTACTAGTTATGAGACCTTGGAAAATTTACTTAACCTCTTTTGGCTACAATTTCCTTTTTTGGAAAAGAGGAATAACAACAGAAGTACTTCTCAGGAAAAATTGTGAAATACTCTGAAATGAGAATAAGAAAAGATTAGTGGGTGTCCTATCTAGTTTATTCATCCAGATTATCTCTGCATCTCACTGTCTTTGAGTTATTTCACAACTCTGTAATTTGTAGAAAACAGAGTAATGCAAATGTTCTTATTCATAGAAATGCAAATTGTGTCTACTGGTATGCAACTGATTACTGTCCCATGGATAAAGGTCAGTTTTACACCAATAAAGTAAGTTCATTTAAGCATTCCTGATGGTTTAATGTATTTGCTCTTCGGAGGATTCTCATTTGGACTGGCTGTAACATCTTAGTTATTATATCATTAATTGATATGTTAAATAAAACCAGAGACATATGTTTATTTTATATTTGTATGTGAGTCATGATTCAACTTAAAAAAAATTTACCCTTTGACAGATATCACAGTGTTGTTATGATGAATAAATAAATCAATGCATGTGAATCCCTTAGCACTGTGCCTGACACAGAGTGTTCAATAATAATTAGCTCATTTTATAATGCTAAGGAAGAGGGTAGTGAAGAAGCAATGATGTGAGGTCACCAATTTAGATGAAACAAAGGTCCACTGGTCTACCTATTCACCTGTTCCTGTTTTCCAAAAAGGATACTCAGAGAAAACAACTTGGCAAATCAACAAAATAGCAGTCAAAATGCTAACCAACACAGTAATTACATAACAAGGTCTCCGAAAAATCATCTAACCTATCCTATCCTGATGAGAAAGATAATACTTAGACAGTTGCTGGTAAGGCTTGCTAAAGTAACACACATGGAATGGGGTTACTGTGAATGAGCTGGAAGGGGTGTTAATCTGAAAACAGATTTAGAAAGCATATGTCTGAGTGTTGTTTCAATTCTGTGCCTCCTGGTAAGTAACTGAAATGCCTTAAGTGGGCCAGGTATAAGGAACAGCTCTATCTATCAATTTTCGTTTTAGATAAAGATCAAATATTTAATAGAGAGAACATTTTTTTATTATAATGCCAACTAAAATTTGTCACTTGCCATCTGCCTCTGCAAGGATTAGGCCACCAGCCACTGCAGTCGTTGACCTGCTTACCCTGAAAGGAGTTCAGTGTGGAGATCAGGAATGAGGTACTCTGTGCTTTGGGAAAAACTGGCAGAACAGGTCTTCCCATAGTTAGATATTTTCAGGAGATTTTATGAGCCCGATTTCTTGCATCTCCTCATATCTAGAAAAGCACTAAAATCATTACCAGAGACATCTGCTCCTCGTGACGAGCAGCAACCTTCCTGTGACCAGCAGTAACCTTCTGCCAAAATGTGTGCTTGATTGCATGTATCCCTCTTCACCAAAATCACAGATATATACTGACCTCTTCCCTTACCTCTTTGGAGCAGTTCCTCAGAGCTATCTGAGAGGCTGTCTCCCAGGCTACAGTCTTCATTTTGCCCCAAATAAAACTTAACTCACAATTCTCATGTTGTGCATTTTTTTTCAGTCGACATTAAGAAGAGAACAAGCCTGATGATAATTGGAAACAGATACTCTGGCTTAGCATCAGAGAAGCAGTATGGAACGGAATGGTGTACTGGAGTAGGAGCAGCTCCAGTCAAATGGTGCCACCCAGGAATTCAGGCCATGGTTTTGTAAAAGCAGCAAGAAATCTCAATTATTATGGGATATTTCTTAGCTCAAGCAATTAATTAAGCATCCAAGCCGACTAATCAAAACACATCTACCATTTCTTTGTGACCTCTGACTTAGGCCATGATGTTTTGGATGTACTCTGTGGGCAACTACTTGTTGGTAACACTCATCAGGAGTTGCTTATCACAGTTTGATGCCTTATTTATTGGCATGAGTAGAAGATGAAGTGTCAGAGAACTGCTGGTCATGTTTGCTTATCAGACTGGGGTTGCTGGTAGTCAACGAAGAGAACGAGTAAGTAATATTTGTGGCTCTGCCGTCAGACATTGGATGCTTTGTTTTGCCCATCACACTTTGCTTTGTCCATCATACTGTGTGAATGTGGGGAGAAAGAGTTCTGAATATGTTCAGGAAGCTTTGTACTGTAGTAGAAAATAGACGCCTTTGGAGTCATATAGACATAGATTTGAATCTCAGCTGCACTGCTTAAGAGCTAACTGACCATGGATAATTTGCTTAACATCTCTGAGCTTCAGTTTCCTCAGTTATAAAAAGAGAAGACCAGGTGCAGAAGGAACTAGGCTCCTTTAATCTTCCTGCCCTGCCATCTTTAGTATGTGGCTTTCTACCCCTAGGTTGCAAGCGGCTGTTGCATCTACAAGCATTGCTTCTGAATTCCAGGCAGGAAGAAGGCGGGAGAATGAAGGTTAAAAGGCACATGTCAGCTGTGTCTCTTTTATCAAAATTCAGCAGCTTTCCTTGAAGTCACCTCTAGCAGACTTCTGTTTACTGGCCATATTAGCCACCTCTGACTGCAAGGGAACTTGGGAAATAAATTTTTTTAACCCATAACATTTCCACTAACTCATACAGCAGAGTTCTACTATGAATGGGAGATTGGCTCCTGGCTTAAAAAACCCCAGCAGTATCTGCTAAAGTGCTCAATAATCCTGGATATTATGTTTATAATACTTTTAATCTCAGCTAGTCTCTCTCCTTTGTCATTACATCCAAAGTGCTGGGCATATGGCATGCACGCGCACGCGTGCGTGTGTATATACAGTGTGGTTTCTTGCTCATTTAACTGGTACATCAGAAGTATTTTCTTCCCAGTGAGATTTAATAAAAGGCTAAAAACTAAGAAAAAAAAGAAAGAAAGAAAGAAAAAAGAAAGGGCACTTTCTACATAAGGAACTATGCCAAGAAAGTACCTTTGGGTTTTCTTTTTATTGAAGATTCTTACAATAACCAAAATCATTATGATAATAGCTAAAAATTTACTGAGCAGTTATGGTGTGCCAGAGACTGTGCAAAGTTCTTTCTGTTCATTATAACCATCATAAAAACTCTATAAGGTAGACTGCTTAAAACCATACAGCTAATACACAGGGGAGCCAATATTTGAATGTGAATCTGTCTGATTCGAAACTGCTCTTTATTACCTGTCAGATTGCGAGATACTCCTCACCTACTTCTGGAGACTCTTTCCAATTTTATTCTAAAGCCCAAATCTTGGCCTCACATTTGGCCAATACCACAGTAATAATTGCTGTAGGTTAAGACTCATCAAATTAGTGGGACAAAGTTTGATGAGAAACAGGATATATGCATATTTTAAAAGTATCTCCACATGAGATACTTATTAATTATAAAGAGAATAACAGGGGCTTCCCTGGTGGTGCAGTCATTGAGAATCTGCCTGCCAATGCAGGGGACACGGGTTCGAGCCCTGGTCTGGGAAGATCCCACATTCCCCGGAGCAACTAAGCCCATGTGCCACAACTACTGAGCCTGCGCTCTAGAGCCCGTGAGCCACAACTACTGAACCCATGTGCCACAACTACTGACGCCCGCATGCCTAGAGCCCTTGCTCCACAAGAGAAGCCACCACAATGAGAAGCCCGCGCACTGCAATGAAGATTAGCCCCCGCTCGCCACAACTAGGGAAAACCCGTGCACAGCAATGAAGACCTGACACAGCCAAAAATAAAATTAAAAAAAAAAAAGAGAGAGAATAACAGTAACTTTACAGTGGCGAAATCAGGCTCACAACACCGTAACCAAGTAAGCAAAGTTAACGTCACTAGTAATGAGATACACCAACATCACATGACTACTGAAATGACGCCCTGAGAAGGACACAGCATCACTTCTGTAGTATTCTTTCCAAAAATGCATAAGCTAAATTTAATCATGAGGACCTCAGACACACCCAGCTTGAAGAACATTCTACAAAGTAACCGGCCAATATTCCCCAAAAGTATCAATGTTATGAAAGACAAAGAAAAGCTGAGGAACTGTCTTAGCCTGAAGAAGACAGAAAATATGACAACTAGATGCAATATGTGATCCTGGATTGGATCAAGGACCATAAAAAATCATTAGTGTGACAACTAGGGAAATTTGAATAAGATCTATATATCAGTTAATAGTATGGTATCCAAGTAAATTTTCTGTTTTTCATAATTGTACTATCATTACATAATTGTGTACATTTGGAAACTAGGTGAAGGATATATGATAACTGATTTTTGTTTCTTGGTGACTTTTTCTTGCATCTTTTTAAAAGTCTGAAATTATTTTAAAATGAAAAATTTAAAAAAACAACCTTTATCTATCCCAGTTCACCTGTTAAAGGTGTTTACTTATCAAAATTATGTCTGAACTACAAGTCAATGGACTGCAAGTGCATCTCCACCAGCTTTCTCATCTGCTCGGCATTCTGTGTTCTGTCTCTAAGAGGATGCCCTGCTCTTTGTCCAGATGGTACCATGCTCAATGGTTGCCAGATCTAAGAGAGAACTATTTACACCCTAGATAGCATACATTTGTATATTCATTATGACAACTTTCTGGCAAATGAGAGAAAAATATTTTGTGCTAACACAATCAATATATTGTGACAGTTTACCATCATATGGAAGTAATGTGTCTTGGGAAGGGCACTTTTTTTCTAATTCACAGTATGAGTCAGCAGTAGCCCTGCACTCCATTCCCTTCAAAGTCACCAGCAGGGTACAACCTCTCTTCTAGATTAGATCTAGTCATAGGCCATCTCCTGGCAGGAGGGATATCCCCTTTCCTCATCTCTCCTTCAGCTACAAAATGGAACTTTCTCTTAGATTTTAAAATGTCCTGGGGTGCAACATCCCCAGGTTGGTGGTGGGAACACTACACTGACCAGCCAACGTGTAAAGAGGAAATGCAGCAGGAGCAGTTAGACCTCAGAGTTGTAGATGGATAGGTGATTCTCAAACTTTTCCCCAAAGGTTCCTGAATAGCAGAGAAGAGTTATATCAGGTAGGATGCTTTGGGCTGCAAGTAACGGAAAACCCAGTTCAGACTAGCTTACACTGTGAAGAAATTTATTAACAGGCAGTCCAGAGCTCAAAAGGGCTCCAGGCCCAGTGTCATAAGGGCTGCACTCCATTTCTTTGATATTCTCTTGGTTCAGTATTCCTTTGTGTATCAGTTTTGTCTCCAGACCAGGGTCCTCACTGTTAATAAATGGCTTACAGGAACAAACAGGGACACACATTTCTTTGTTCATGTTCTGTAGGAGAAAAAGACCTTTTACCCATTGTACCACAGAAACTTTTCCCTTCAGTCTGACTGGGCCAATTTAGGTCACATATCCACTCCTCTGCCAACAACACTCCCCAAGAAAGAGCTGTGCCATGAATGATTGAAGTCTGAGTTCCTAAACCATTCAATGGCAAGGTTGTGGGATTCCCATGAGTGGTTTAGAGTAAGCAAGATATACTCCCAAAGCTGGGGATGAGGTAAAATTTCTTTGAGTAATGGGCCTTCTGAAGAAAGAGTGGATACTTGAACAAAAATCAGGGCTTTGTCAGGGAAAGGAATGGGGACATTTGACATGGGGAAGTGAATTCCTGCCCCTTGTGAATCAAGAATGTTGGTCCCACATGACCTTCTACAAATAGGATGTTTCTTTGTGTGCCTTCTTCCTTTTTAAATGGGTTATACCACTATGGAAAATAACATGGAGGTTCCTCAAAATATTAAAAATAGAGCCATCATATGATCCAGCGATCCCACGGGGATATATATTTGGGTATATATCCAAAGAAGTTGAATGCAGGATCTCAAAGAGATATTTTCACACCCGTGTTCATGACAGCACTATTCACAATAACCAAGAGGTAGAAGCAACACAAATGTACATCAATGGATGAATAGATAAACAAAATTTGGTTTATAGGAATATTATTATCCACCCATAAAAAGGAAGGAAATCCTATTACAAGCTACAACATGGATGAACCTTGAGGACATTATGCTAAGTGAAATAAGCCAGGTGCAAAAAGACAAATACTGTATGAATCACAAAAGACCATCACACTGGAAATACTGTATGCATCACAAAAGACCATCACATTGCAGGATGCAATGACATTTCACAAATGTTAATATTTTCTCTTCTACCACATTTCATTTAATTTTAAAAATCCTTTTCCTGCTTTATCTTAAGAATCATATACATTTCTTGTTCTATTCCATAATGTCTGGGCTGGGTTTATCTAGAATGAATCTCCTCTTCCAATTTTGTCGGAAATTGGTTACTTTAAGAAGGTATTTATCCTGTGGCATCCAGAAACCCCTGGCATTTAGCCACATTTGAGAAGCAAGGTATGGAATCAGAGGAATGGATTTTCTGGAAGACAATCCCTCTAGTTAAGTGAATTGTAATGCAGCCATATGATAGACTATTAGCCATTAAAAAGGCTTATGAAGAGTCTACTTTTTAAATGGGGGAAATACTTATTTTACAATAATAAGTAAAAAAAAAGAGAATGCAATGCTGACCATGACTATAAAAGAAAGAAGTTACAGTAACAATAGTGGGAATCTGAAACATATGTATAGGAAAACATCCCAAAAAGAAACCGATGAAAATGTTAACGGTGGTAGCCTTTGGCTGGTGCATCTTCAGGAGAGTTTCTCTTTGAACTTTCAATTTTCTTGTTTTTTTTTGTTTGTTTGTTTTGTCTGTTTGTTTTTTCCATAATTTACAACACATCTAGAATGTTTAGTAAAGGAAAAGTGAACTGGGGTAAACACAAAAATTGTGGGTCCAAGGGTGTCACTTATGAAAACATAAACATTATAACCACTATTTTCGCTGTCAGAGGAATTATACCACGTCCCACATCCCTGCTTTTTTATTTTTAATGTGTTTTTGACAGTTGAGGTCAATATAAAAATACCACTGTATATATAAAAATAAAGATAGATCCAAAATTAAGTTGTTCAGTTTTCTCTGTGATTTAACTCCTTGGCCATTTAACATATTGCAAGTAAATTAATTTAGAACAAAATTAAATCCTTGGTTGTTTGAAAAAGGATTAAAAGTCTTCCATCTAAAAATATGAAATTATTGTTCAAAGGGATATAATTCGAAAATCTGTAAGCACATTTATATGTAAAAAAGTCATTTCCTTTTAACTCTCCCTTACATGACGCATGTACTAAAATCTGAGAAAGTGCCTGGGTTTGTTCCATTTAAATGCTTTTTAATAGTGTTGTCGTTCTGTTTCTGGCAAGCAAAGCTTTACATAAGCCTAAAGATGCAGAAATTCTAAGATTAGAATAATTTAGATTCTGTCCTTGGGACACACTGTTTGTCTAGTGTAAGATGATGGAATGTCCTTGTAGGTGAGTCAGCTCTCGGCTCGGACTGCAGACTCTGCTAAGACTCTAGTCCCTGGATCTCATCCACTCGTGATCTTCATCAATGTGGTTACAGGGCCACTCTGAGCTAGAATCTGCAGCTGCTGCTCTCCCCCGCCCAGGAGCACCTGCCCTGCAGCGACTGGAGCTTGGTCTACCCATGCGTGTCCTGGTCAGGTGGTGTTGGTCTGCCTCTTACTTCTGCAGGGCTTTGTCAATCAGTGACTTAATTTTTGAGGCAGGAAAACTTACTGAGAATAAATTTTTCATATTCTCCATATCCTGTGCTCACCACTCCCTTTCTCAGCAAAAGGCTCATGGTGTTTCTTGCCTTGGGGTTTTTTTTACACAAGGAAAGCAGACATTTCCATGGAGCACTTTTTGTTTTGTTAAAGTTCAAACTCTGCTAGAGTCTTCTACACATTCTTTCTGTTTTTAAAAAATATTTATTTATTTGGTTGCGTTGGGTCTTAGTTGTGGCATGTGGGCTCCTTAGTTGTGGCTCGAGGACTCCTTAGTTGTGGCATGCCAACTCTTAGTTGCGGCATGCATATGAGATCAAGCTCCCTGACCAGGGATCGAACCTGGGCCCCGGCATTGGGAACGCAGAGTCTTATTAACCACTGTGCCACTGGGGAAGTCTCCTATGGATTCTTAGAAGGAGAAAGGGAGACTCTTCGAGGGCAGCAGGAAGGAAAAGACAAATACACCTGTCACTAAAAACGGGGGTTTGTGGGTGGGAGGATTCCTGAGATCTGAGTAGCCTCGGTGCAGTGGCCGGAGGAAGAAGCTGGTGCTCAGGGAGGACGGCTGTGAGGTGAGGTGCACCTTGACCTGCCCCAACCCCTCAAAGATCTTCGACATCGCAAGTCACACAGAAGCCACGGAGTGGCTCACTCCAGGAAACTTTTCTAGTACAGAAAATGGGCATCCAGCAGATATACATGCAGTTGGAAGAGAGAGGACAGGACAGGCCCTCTCCATGCGTTAGCACACTGGGCAAGAACCAGAATCCCAAGTCAGGTCCCTGAATGGCTGAGATGTCATTTCCTGCCATTCTAGTGGAGTCATGCTAGGAGTTAGTTTTTTGTTTTTTGTTTTAAATTGTAGGTGAATATTTACTTATTTATTTTTGGCTGTGTTGGGTCTTCGTTTCTGTGCGAGGGCTTTCTCTAGTTGCGGCGAGCGGGGGCCACTCTTCATCGCGGTGCGCGGGCCTCTCACTATCGCGGCTTCTCTTGTTGCGGAGCACAGGCTCCAGATGCGCAGGCTCAGTAATTGTGGCTCATGGGCCTAGTTGCTCCGCGGCATGTGGGACCTTCCCGGACCAGGGCTTGAACCCGTGTCCCCTGCATTGGCAGGCGGATTCTCAACCACTGCGCCACCAGGGAAGCCCCAGGAGTTAGTTTTAATTAAATTTAAGAAAATAAAATAACTGGACATTTCTTACTCATTTGAATTTGTGTACATTCCTGCTATGTCTGTCTGAGCTCCTATTTCTTCACCATATCCTGGCGATCAAACACTTGCCTCATAGCATTACTGTAAGGGTTAAGCCAGGTTAACATGTGAGGGCCTGGGACCGTGCTTGGGTATATTTAGTAGGTGCTCAACTGCTGTTGATTCTCTAAAAAAATTTTTTTCCTTCTCTCCAAGATGGGACTGCCAGAATGAATGGCAGAAGTTGGTATGAGGACCTACGGAAGGCCTTGGGCTAGGGAAGGTAGAGGGGCAATGTTTTTAACAGTAATAATAGTTACTTTTTTTTCTTTTTTGGTCTATTAATTGGGGACTTTTTTTTACTGAGGTATAAGTTGATTTACAATATTATATGTTTCAGATATACAGTACAGTGATTCACAATTTTTAAAGATTATACTCCATTTATAGTTATTATAAAATATTGGCTATATTCCCTGTGCTGTACAATATATCCTTGTAGCTTATTTATTTTATACACAGTAGTTTGTATCTCTTACTCCCCTACCCCTGTCTTGTCCCTCTCCCCTTCCCTCTCCTCACTGGTAACCACTAGTTTGTTCCTTATATATGTGAGTCTGTTTCTTTTTTGTTATATTCACTAGTTTGTTTCATTTTTCAGATTCCACATATAAGTGATATCATACAGTATTTGTCTTTCTCTGTCTGACTTATTTCACTAACCTAATACCCTCTAGGCTCATCCACGTGGTTACAAATGGCAACATTTCATTCTTTTTTATGGCTGAGTAGTATTCCATTCCATCCACACAGCACATCTTCTTTATCCATAATGATAGCTAGTATTCATTAACAACCTATTACGGGCCAGGCATTCCTGGACTATAAATCTTGTCCGTGGTTTTGCACCTGTTCTGCAGAGCTCTAAGATTCCATGGAGGGTCTCAGGAAATGCAGTGAAGAGCCAAAGGGAGACCAATGAGTTCACATGCAGGGCTGCTTCCTCTTCTTCAACTAGATCAGTTTTGCTTTTACCTGTTTAATATGTTGATCCTCTACATGAGATTTTGTTTGAAAAGTAGTATGTCTCTCAAAAATGTCAGAAAACGGGCTTCCCTGGTGGTGCAGTGGTTGAGACTCTGCCTGCCAATGCAGGGGACACGGGTTCGAGCCCTAGTCTGGGAAGATCCCACATGCCGCGGAGCAACTAGGCCCATGAGCCACAACTACTGAGCCTGCGCGTCTGGAGCCTGTGCTCCGCAACAAGAGAGGCCGCAATAGTGAGAGGCCCGCGCACCGCGATGAAGAGTGGCCCCCACTTGCCGCAACTAGAGAAAACCCTCGCACAGAAATGAAGACCCAACACAGCCATAAATAAAATAAATAAATAAAAATAAATAAACAGGAGCTGTTGTTTAAAAAAAAAAAAAAATGTCAGAAAACTTCTACAGAGATATTGGATCAATATGGCAATATAAACAAACACACGTTCAACCAGCCTTCCTCTCCTGATCTAAACCCTAAAACTAACCTAAAGGATATATATATATATATATCTGTAGATATATAGATATTTGAAGATCATGTTGACTTACAAGATGAATTGCTCTAAATGGATCAAAAGTTCTGCAGAAACTGCTGAAAGACAGAAAGTAGAACTGGGATAACACTGAAGGAGGGACCCACTGCCCAACACTAAAGAAGAGGGCAACTGTAAGTTGTGAGTCAGGCTTCAGTACTGCTCCAAGCTTGGAGAAAGTGCATACAGGGACGGGAGGCAGTCCCAAACCAACATTCAGTGTGATTTGGGTAGCATTACAGCAGTAGGAACGATCAGGCAGTTCCTCTTCTCCTCCTTCCACCTGTGCTACGCAGCAAACAGCAAAGGCAATTCCAATGGGACCCCCTGGGCATTATAAGCAGGATAGTAACCAAGAGGTGTGTGTACCCCAAAAGAAAGTGGGAGTTCCCGTGCCCAGAAGACGAACTACTGATCCGCTCAGTCTGGTAGTATGTCCTGCCTCTCCCCTATAACCACAGGAAGCAGAAACATTGAACAGATACGCACTCAGACATACAGGCAAGGCTAAGAGACAACTGAAAATGCAAACAGGAGGACAACCGAGAAATCACCAAACATTTGAAGAAAAACAAAGAGCAGTCCCAGAAGGAAAGAATGGAGGGAACGAAGAAGAGGAAATATTCAAAAAACAACAGAATAAAACAGCTTATTGTCAATGAAAGACATGACACCTCCAATGAAAGGCCCCATGAGTGCTGCTTAGAATGAATAGAAAAACAAACAAACAAACAAACAAACCCCAGATCACATCTAGACACTTGATGGTAACATTTCAGAAAAGCTCAATTAGTAACTTGCTTTTCTGTTTCTATTCAGTCTCCTAAAATTTGGTCACTTTATTGGACAAAGAAATTTTTTTGGTATTGTCTGCCAAGATGATGTGAGTTGGAATACTTTTAGCAAAGGAACCTGATACTCTTGGCTGTTTGACTGACACAGCCAGTAGTTGAGCCCCATGCTGGATAGTGTGAAGATGTGGCAAGAAGAGGCTGGATAGGCTAAATTTATAGTCATTGAATATAGATGTTTCTTTTTGTTCCAAATGATCTGTTTGGTATTTAATCTGCCTAGTTACTTATTGCCCCACAAGTAATCAGAACAAATGAAATAAAACAACCCATTTTGGATCTGTCCCAAACACTACTACAAATATCCCCTAAATATCCACTCATTTGAATGGTTTTGTTTTTTTTTAACAGCTCCACAAATTGTACATCCCAACTGTGACTCAGAATTATTGTTAATCAAGTTCAGAATTAAAAACGTGTTTTAGACATTCTACTAAAATATTTCCTTCAACTTAGAAAGAATTCATTAGAATTTTGAATGCCTTTTAAGCGTTTGTGGTTTGGGCCCTACATCATGTGTTATTTTATGAGTTCTTTTTGGAGAGCCAGCTTTTCTCCCTCATTCTTATCATCCTCTTATCATATTTGTTCAGATCTTCATCGAACATCTAACATGAACTGAAGATTGTTGATTCAGTCCCAAGTCTTTCGTCTTTTTCCATTAGGTGCAAGAGCAGTCCTTAGGACTGAGGAGTTTACAAAAATGAGTAAAGCACAGTTCCTGTAAACCCAGAAGTGTTTAAAATCTAGTAAATAAATATGAGAAATGTATAAAATCCAATGAGGATTCTCTCCCTCAGGAGAGAAAAAGATCATATTTGTTATGATCTAGGCCATGCTCATGTTATTTTTCTACATTGGTCTCTCCTGTAAGATTGTAATAATAACTACCATTTATTGGTACCTTCTGTACCCAAGAGAAGCTGGCATTTGGTGACCTAGATGGGTGGGATGGGGGGAGGAGTGGGAGGGAGGTCCAAGAGGGAGGGGGTTTATGTATACATATAGCTGATTCACTTCGCTGTACAGCAGTAACTAACACAACATTGTAAAGCAACTATACTCCAATAAGAAAAATAAAAAAAAAGAAAGAAGCATCAGACTCAGAAAGGTCCGTTGACCTTGCCCAGTGTCACAAACTTCTAAGTGACAGAGCCTGGAATTGACCCGTCTACTTGACCATAAAGCCCTATTTATTTTTCCCCCAACTTAAACATACTCTTTCCTCTGTCTTGAGCATACATTCTATGTTCCCACCTCTCCCTTTACTATGGTCCATTCTCCTACTTTAGAAAAGAAAGGCATACACTCACTTATCTGGAATCTTCTTACGGTGTATTGTCCCAAGAAGTAAAAATCTCCTGGTTACCTACGAAAGGGACAATTCAAATGACTGGGGAAGCCTCCTTGAATAATTAATCAAAGCACATAAAAAAACTGCCCAATGCCTGTCTTCCTTATACATACTTCTGGTAAGAGCAAAATGTTGCTTTAGAACCAGGGTATTTTGGCTGATGTTGGGATATTCTGAATTAAATCAGAATGGGTAGTGGGGGTGACTGTACTTCTGCCCTTTTTGGACTACAATCAAAGAATGCAATGCCCTTGAAAATTCTATGAGAGCAAAGCAAACCCAGCTTAAAAAATTTTTAAAGGAAAGCAATTCTTTTCAGATATTTAAAAAATACTCATCCTGGCACTTGTCATTAGCTAGAAAGAAAAGCACCTTCAAATAGCCTATGAACAGTGGTGGTAGCGATGCCGATTATTTTTCAGTGTAACTGGATTTTTTTAGGAATACCAACTTTTTAAAGATACATTGATTAACACCCACAGGTAAGATTTTTACAAGATTTTTCTCAGATTAGTTGTATATAATCCAATAGGGAGCTAAACCCTATTTTACCAAATCTAGATCATGAGATATTTATGCCGATTATAGTACATTCCCATTTTATTTCATCTTCTGAATTATTTACTTTTTACTATCTCCTAATAACAGCACGTGAATTTGCTAGCTGCTGGACCAATTAGTTATTAGCTATGTGACAGGGATGGGCTATGTGCTCATCAGCTGGGCTTCTTCTTCCTGAGTGTGCAGGAAAACCACATTTCCCTTTCTCCCCTGCAGTTAGATTGAGGCCACATGCCTGGGTTCCTATCACAGGAACATGAGCAGAAGTAATGGACACCACTTTCCAGGCCTAGTTATAAACTCCCCCAGCACCACTATTCAAGCTCTCTCTTTCCCTTCTGCTGGGCCCATGGAGGTCAATATTGCAGATTACCAGATGAAAGGAACCAAGCCGCTGTTTTGAAGACAGCTGCCCCAGAGTCACCCTACTCTCACTGGGGCTATGAAATGAATGATAAATAAAACAGTGTGGGGCTTCCCTGGTGGTGCAGTGGTTAAGAATCCGCCTGCCAGTGCAGGGGACACGGGTTCGAGCCCTGGTCCAGGAAGATCCCACATGCCACAGAGCAACTAAGCCCGTGCGCCACAACTACTGAGCCTGCGCTCTAGAGCACGCGGCCACAACTACCGAGCCCACGTGCCATAACTACTGAAGCCCGTGCGCCTAGAGCCCGTGCTCCGCAACAAGAGAAGCCACCGCAATGAGAAGCCTGTGCACCGCAGTGAAGGGTAGCTCCCGCTCGCCGCAACTAGAGAAAGCCTGCGAGCAGCAACCAAAAATAAAATAAATAAATTTATTAAAAAAAAAATTAAGAAGAAAAGCAGTGTGGAGTTATTTTATTTTTTTTACAGCAGCTAGCTTTAATTACCCTGATTAATATAAACAGTGTATACTTTTATTAAGCATCTCAGATTTCGAATCATGTATTGTACATTTCCTAAAGAATATCATACCTGCTCTCATAGGTCTTGATTCATACATAACTTCTACTCTTAGCTGGATACTACATTGTATTACTGCAAATTAAGTAATGAAAAATGTATTACTTTGTTTCAATTAACTAATGTAAAATTAATTATATGAGAGTTATATCATTTTAATCTTGATTGCTTTTAGAAATATATTGTACAACATGGATTCTGTAACTTACTTCTCAGTGTTTTTGATACGATTCCTTAAAAGAAATATTAACACATCTGAACTGAAAAATAAAATAAGACTTTTTTTGACAGAAAATAGGTCAGATTTTAGTGATCAGCTTGCAAATGAGGACTGGCTTTGTCAATTAGGTCATATGGCTTTGTCATTTGTGGTCTGGTTGACCACAGGATAGGAGCACTTTCCATGTATTCAATGAAAGAAAGCTTTAAGTTTTGACATAACTATATTTAAAACATGTGATAAAAGTTTGTAAAAAATACTGTACTACCACAGATACTGAAATAAATATCTCCAATTTTTACTGAGTAAAAACTTAAATGAAGTGCTGCTGGGTGAAAGAATAAAAGGTATAATTAATAGTCACTTGATAATCTGTGACAAAGCCTTTTTGGTACAGTTTCAGAGACTGAGACTCTAATGTCTGTCTAATTAAACCCTTTATAAGTCAGATGGCTTCTAATTCATAGCTTTCAACAAAACTAAAAAGAGGACCTAATTGAATTATTAGCTGATAAATCTTTTAAGTAATTCTGGATAATAAATCACTCTATTATTTTTGACATCAAATTTGACAGAATTTCAAAGAATTGGGTGACATTGCCATAATTAAATTTTCTATTCTTATATTATTATTGTGAAAAACATCAATAGAATAGAAGTGGTACTCTGTCCCGTTTTAGACATAATTAATATTCTTCCATGAGTACCTGAACTAATGGAAAAATAAATCCCCATTAATTTCAATAAGCGGTATATCCCTGAAAATTTCTACTTATGTGTTTGGCAATTATAAAAAATATTTAATATATTTATATTGTTTTAACCACTTGTATAACAATAATAATTATAACTACAGAAGTACTCTTTTTAACTTAGAGGGAACTAAAAAAATTAAAATCTATATCAGTACTTTTGCTTGAGACACATCATAAGGTGATCAATGAAAGACTTCTTGAGCACAAACACTTCTACATTACGGTAAAAGACTTATATTAGGGTGAAAAACTGGGGGAAATGGAATGCAAAGGAGTTCAGAAGTAAAAAGAAACAACGCTCATTTTCTGATTGCTAAAGAAGAGTTCATGTATTTTTTTTTTTTTAATTTTTATTTATTATTTATTTATTATGTTTATTTTTGGCTGTGTTGGGTCTTCGTTTCTGTGTGAGGGCTTTCTCCAGTTGCGGCGAGTGGGGGCCACTCTTCATCACGGTGCGCGGGCCTGTCACTATCGCGGCCTCTCTTGTTGCGGAGCAGAGGCTCCAGACGCTCAGGCTCAGTAGTTGTGGCTCACGGGCCCAGTTGCTCCGCGGCATGTGGGATCTTCCCAGACCAGGGCTCGAACCCGTGTCCCCTGCATTGGCAGGCAGATTCTCAACCACTGCGCCACCAGGGAAGCCCAAGTTCATGTATTTTTAAAAAACGTGTGCTAGTCTCAAAGTTGCTAACATGCGATCATACTCTAATTATTTATAACTTGATATTTTTTCTTGTGTATCTATTTTTTAAAAATTGGTTATGTTCTATATATTCTATGTTTTGGTTATATTCTATGTTCTATGTATTCGTATTCTGGCTCTGCCACTCACCTATGACGAGAGCTTGGGTATGTGCTTATCTTTTCAGGGCCTTGGTTTCTTTTTTTCCCTATAAAATGTGAAAGTTGAACCACATCATTTGCAGGCCCCCTTACGTCTCTAATATTCTATAACTCTGTGACTAAAGACTCAGAAATATTCCTTTAGATGACTGAAAACAAAAAGTATCCAAATATGCATTTCCTCTTTTTCCCCTTTCTCATTTTCCTTCTTCCCTCCCAATACCACTAAGGCCCTGTTGGCATAGAGCAAAGATTGTATGTTTTGAGGGATTTACTAAAATTGGTCTCATTATGTATCAATTAATTACAGTAATTCATTGGCTTCCCTCAACCAAAAAATAATCAAACTATTCATGACATCATTATTCTCCCTAGTAATCGAAATCTGAAAAGCATATAATAAAGATAATATTTTCTAAAATAAAAAGATGATATTGGCACGATCCTGCTTCCTCCTTTTGAGGAAGCTAGAATCTTGAAATAGCTCATCAGAAATAGAAGTCTTTAGAATAGAAAAGTTGACCAGAAAGGCTATAATTGTTGTTAAAAAATATGTATGTGAGGTCCACTAGCACCGCCTTGTGCTATTTATAAAACAATGCAAGATATGATGTATAAATAGTACTATTTTGGTTTTAAATATTTCCATTTTGGTAACAGAATGTTGTGGTTTTTCATATGTGCAGTGAGAAAAGGTCCTGAAATATTAGTGCTGTGTTTTTCTTTCTTGCCCCACACTTCTGTGTAGTTACATGTACCCATGTTGACTTGTGGACAACTGAGATTGTTAGATCAGGGATTCAAAGAGAAAGAGACATTTAATATTCAATTGACTGACTTCCACAAAAGGGCAGAGTAGAGGAGGGAGCTCATGTGAGATGGTTGCTGACCAACCTGGAGAGCTACGTGGAAGGGAGGCCAGTGACTGCAGCCCATCCCCACCATTCAAGTGCGCATGCCTCTCTGTGTAGAAGAGCCACAGGTGCTACTGTCATCACTGTCAGGCCATCACAGCACCTGCACTCGGCCTCTTAGCTCATCCAGGTGAAGGATGTCCACCTGTGTCCTACGACTTTGGTAGCCTCCCACGTGAACTGCTGTCTGTTGAATTTTACCCTTGTTAACAGGACACAAAACATCTTTTCAAAATCCTTCACCACCAGAGGACATTGAAAATGAAGAAGAAAGAGAAGCCACAGTTTTGGCACTTGGAAGAGTCTGGACTGGGAAACCCATCTCTGGTGTATGTGTGTGTGTATATATATTTACATGTATATATTTATACTGGAGAAGTATTAGGGTCTTAAGACTAAATGAGATGGCATATAGGAAAATGCACAGTTCTAATTCATCTATACATCCAATTAATAAAATTTTATTGAATACCTAATGAATATTTATTGAGCACCTACTATGTGCCAGGCACTGTCCTAGGTACTAGGGACATAGTAAACAAGATGGATGAGGTCTCTGTCTCATAAGTTTGCACTGTGGTGGGGGAAGACATAGTGTAAACAGATAAATAAGGTAATTTCAGTTACTGTAAGTGTCACGAAGAAAGTAAAAGAGGCCAATTGGATAGAAAATGACTGGTTGGAGGGTGAAGGGAGCAACTGCAGGGAGGGTGGGCAAAGACAGCCTCTTTGGGGAGGGTAACACTGAATAATGAGGAGGACTTAGTCATGCAGAGACATTTGGAAGGAACAGATAGAGGGAACAGCAAGTGCAGAACCTCTCAGGCACACAGTAGTTTAGCATGTTTTAGAAAGATGGCAAATGATGCAACCTCTGCAGACTCAGGAGTGGGGAGCCTCCTTCACTAAGATGATGGGGTCTTACAGCTGGCACAGAGTAAGTGCTTAATAAAGAAATGTGTCTTTGCTCTGACACATTACATTAGAAAATGTTTACTACATATTTAAAAAGAGTTTATAACGAAAAACTTCCCCTGCCCCCAGCTCCAGCCCTGCTTCCCAGAAGCAATCACCCTTATAATTTACTTTTGGTTCTTCTGACATATCTTTGAATATAGCATACTCCTAATGTTATTTCTTCCTGTATCAATTATAGATATTATCTATTTACTTCCTACAATGACAGAGAAGCATTTAGCCAAGAGAATTATGGTTATTTTTCTGCCTCTACTGGTTACCTTTGCACCTATAAATAATAAACTTCTATGTCTTGTCCCTTCATATCTTGACTCCCGGATCATGAGACTGAGATATTATAGACCTAATTCTTTCTGCTGCTTCTCTTCCTCCACTCTTCCCTCCATGTCTCTGCTGGGCACAGCCTCCTATGCCCTATAAACTTTAGTAGTTCTAACTCTTTTTAGCAGTTATACAGGGCTCTTCAGGCTCTAGGTCCCACCTACTTTTTTCATCTCCTGATATTATCCACTCTCGTTATACTCACAGTTTTACTGAACTATGCACTTACAGTTTTTGTAAACTTTTGTGTGCTCTTGTCTTTTTTCTCCTCGCCTCATATGTTTTCATTGCCGGGAAGGGCTTCCCTCTGCAATTCACTGGCAAATCCCATTCATTCATTTTAGCCTACATGCCACTTTATGAGATCTTCCTTGCTGGATGCCATTTATTAAATACAAAAAATATTTATTCAATGGCTGTTATATGCAAGGCACTGTTCTAGGTGTCAGGGCTATAGTGGTCCTAGACAGACATTCATGAGCTTGCATTCCAGTGACTTAATAAGCAGACTTAATAAAAATAACCACCATGATGAAACACACGATGTGTCAGGACTTTACTAAATAACTCACAAATTCTATTTTAATCCTCACACCTTTATGGGACTTTAAGAAGTTAAATATCCTTCCTGAGGTCACTTCCTGTAAGTGGCTGAGCTTATACTCAAACTCAAATCTGCCTAACTTCAGAGGTGTCACTCTTAAATCATACCCATTCTGCAGCTATTACTCCTTGTACACTTCTACCATAACATTTGTCATACTGTTTTGAAACTGTGCATGGAGTTCCCCACATAAACCACAGGACATAAAAGAATTATTTGTGTGACTATTTTTTCAATTTTCTCAGGATGGTACAGAAGTAATACCATTCTAGAGACACAGGAGTGAAATTAATGCATTACATACAGTGGGTGCCTTAGGGAACTAGGGATTAACTCTTGAAATCTCAGACTGAGAAAGGCTTGCTCTAAACTGAAGACGTCTTAAGGGTAGAGATATCTGCTGCGTAATGGGTGCTCGATAAATGTTCATTGAACCTTTCATTCAAACCTTTGTAATCAATACATACTGAGTTTTGGGGTTGAAAAACTATGTTAGTCCTGCGTTTGAAGGTGGCTTTGCAGCAGGAGCTAGGCACTCAGTCTTTTTAATAGAATTCCAAGGGTGTTCAGTCCAAACTTTAAGAGGCAGTAGAATGCAGTGGTTAATTGCACAGACTCTACAGCCTAACTACCCAGATTCCAATTCCAATTCCACTGTTTATGGTTTATACAACAAGTTATTATTTAACATGTGCCAGCCACTTTTATAAGTACTTTACAAACATTACCTGAACTAAACCTAACACCTCCATGTAGCAGATACCTTTACTATTCCTCAATAGTGCCATGTCTCAGTTTTCTCCTCAGTTAAATGCAGGATACTAATAACAAAATATAGGGTATGTAGGATTGAATGAGTGTAAAGTGCTTAGAATAGTATCCGGCACATAAAAAGTTAGCTATTACCACCAGTAGAGGCTGTGACCATCGGCTTGATGTAACTTAACAATTTTTTCCTCTTATGTTAATGTTCACTTCAAGGGAATTATTTGGAATGGGGACTAAATCTTAAGCATCTCCCAGTCAAGTTGGCTCTACGTTTCTAAGGGAAAACCCAGTGGCTGGTGCTGAAATGGAAAACGTAGGAAAAAAATACCTCTGAAATCCGTCCAGTCTTCTGCATCTGCTCAGGCATCTCCCAAGTCCACATTATTGTCACCTCTTGCTGGGATGCCTGCAATAGCCTCCTAGCTGGTTCAACGGCATTCTCCTTGGCTGCCTTTATTCTCTGCTCCAGGAGATTAACCTTTTCAAAACACAGAGGCAAATCGTATTGTATAGTGCGCACACTTACAACAGTCCATTGATTTCTCATTGTTCTTAGAATAAGGACCCAAATCAGTAACTTAGCTGACTAAGTCTTGTGGGATCTAGCCTTGGCCCGTCCCTCTCCGTGGTATCCACCCACCCCAGCCACATCAGCCTTCGTTCACTGTTCAGCAAATATTTGTTTGATCACCATGTATTTATGGAGTCATTGAGGATACATCAGTGACAAAGAGAAACACAGTTTTTGTACTCATAGAACTTACCTTTAGGAGGTGGGAGAACAACAATGGCAACAAAAACCAGACATATAGTAATTATTATAAAAAATATAATAATTGCTGGTTGTAAAAAGTAGGAAAATGGAATTGAGCCTGCAAATAAAAAGAGGGTCATTTGAGATAAGATGGACAGAAAGTCTTCTCTAAGCAGGTAATATTATATAGATGAGATGTAAAGGAGGAAGAGAAGTGAGCCACATGATGAATGGGGAGGAGAGAATTCAGGTGGACAGAACCCATGCAAAGGTTCACATATGCTGGAACAGCCTGGTGTGTTTGAGGTACCCAGAGTAGATCAACTCACTGCACAAAGGTAAGAAAGTGGGGAGTAAGATTGGCTGGCGCCTGGTCCTGTAGGGCCTGGTAGGCCATTGTAAAGAATTAGAAAGTTTTTTCCCTCTTCTTTTTATTTTAGAAAAGCTCCAAGCTGTTTTTAAAAGTTGAAAGAGTGGCACAATGTACATCACTATACCCTTTATTTAGATCCACAAATTATTAACTTTTTGCTACATTTGCTTTTTTGGTTCTATTTTCTCTGTTCTCTGTTCTTTTGTTCTCCCTAACATCTTTCTATTTTGTTTTTGTTTTATTTTTCCCCCAAATCTTCTGAAGGTAAGTAGTTGCAGACACTGTGACACTTTGCCACTAAATACTGAAGCAAACATATCCCCAAAACAAAGACATGCTTCTACATAGTCACAAATTATCACACGTCCAAAATTTAATACTGATTCAGTATCACGTACATTGTAGTCCATATTTATATTTCCACAATTGTCCACAAATTGTTTTTTGCAGTTACTTTTTAAAAAAATCTATGAACCAATCAAGATTCATGAATTTCATTTAGCAACATCTGTCTCCTGACTAAAGCAATCCACCACCTTTTGCTTTTCTCTTTCCCGAACACTGACATTTTTGAAGAGCCTGGGTCTGTGGTCTTGTAAGATGCTCTACCTTCTGATTGTTTCCTTATGATTAGATTCAGGTTAAACATTGCTGGCACAAATAGTACCAGGTGATAGATAGTCCCATTACTGGTGATGTTGTTTCCTCACTTGATTAAGGTATGTCTCATAAATAAATCTCTACATTGTAAAGTTACCTTTTCCCCTAATTAAGAGTTAATCTCTAGGGTGATTCTTTGAGATAGTGTTAATATCCTGCTCCCCAACAACCTTTTAGCCAATGGTTTAGCACCCTTTATCCATTGTTTTAGTATTCTTTGATAAGCTTTATCTATGTCAATTTTTACAATGGGAGTTGCAATATGGGGAATATTTTAATTTGTTATTCTTTTTGCATTCATTAACTGGCATTCTTGTGTAAAGAAGAGCTTTTCATTGTTAGTCCTTTTCTCCCCCATCCATCCCCCTAACGAAGAGGACTTAAAAAATTAAACCGGTTTTAATCTATTACCATCATTATTCTTATTCTTTTTGATGTTCAAATTGTTCCAAGCATGGTTAGTGGAAGCCCCTTTAGGCCAGATCCAGTGTCCTTTTGAAATGACCCTATTAATCTCTAAGGACTTCTTTGCTTTCTGACAAGAATGTTCTAGGCTCACTTTATAATTTCCCTGCTCCAGTCCTGGAATCAGCCTTTTCTCCAAGGAGTACTGGTTCTTTTTAGTGATAAATGGTATTTAGAAACCATTTGGGTGGCTTGGTCCTAGGGGTGCTCATTGTTACTGGGGTGCCAGGGCTTCCAGGCCTTCAGGCCCTCTCAATGGACCCAATTAAGATAAAAAAATAATAATAATAATGTCATTCTACTACCAACTCAAATCCATCATCATGGGGTTCTTCCTTACTTTCTATCATACCACATTTGTTATTTCCCTTCTCCCACAGTGAGAACCCTGGTACCAAACAACATGAATATATTTACTCCTTTGCTTTTTCCTATAACACATGTATAATAGATTCAAAATTACTAAACCAATACCCCTTTCAACATCAAACCTACTAAACCAAGTTACTGATTTCTTTGCATTTCTTTTGCTCTTACATTGGACCCCACAACTCCTAACTCCAGTATATAGAGGACTATGCTCAAGTTAATTGAACAAGTTCTTTTTCTCTGTGTGGCTATGCTGACAATTTGATATACAGGTAAGTTCATCTCTTTCTTTGTGTTAAATTTTAGGGCTTGCTTTTACTTCCATTGTTTTAGATTTAATTTTTTGAAACGGCAAAACTCTTTTTTTTTAATTTATTTTATTTATTTTTGACTGCATTGGGTCTTCGTTGCTGCACGTGGGCTTTCTCTAGTTGCGGCGAGCGGGGGCTACTCTTCATTGCAGTGCTTGGGCTTCTCATTGCAGTGGCTTCTCTTGTTTTGGAGCACAGGGTCTAGGCACACGGGCTTCAGTAGTTGTGGCACATGGGCTCAGTAGTTGTGGCTTGCGGGCTCTAGAGTGCAGGCTCAGTAAGGTTCATGGGCTTAGATGCTTTGCGGCATGTGGGATCTTCCCGGACCAGGGATCGAACCCATGTCCCCTGCATTGGCAGGCGGATTCTTAACCACCACGCCACCAGGGAAGTCCTGTTCTTTTTAAAAAGAAGTTTATTCAGAGAGCCACACTCCCATCACTAATCCTTGCAAAATATTCCCATCCCCTATAGATAACCATTTTCAACTAATTTTCTGTTTTATAGTTTTTGTATTTCTATCTTCAAAAATAGGCCAAAAATGGGTGTGTGGTATACATACATATAAGTATGTAGACTCTCATTTCTCCTTCTTGCTTACACAAAAGTTAGCATACTTTGTATATTCTTTTGCACCTTTTCTTCACTGAACCATATAAATATGATTTTATTCTAAAAATTCATTGAAAGGCTTTAAGCTAAGGACTGACATGATCATTTCCATTTTAAGATTGGTTTCGTTGCCCTATAAAGAATGGAGAACAGGACCTGAAGCAGGTAGACCAGATGGGAGGCTGCAGTGGTCGGAGCAATGAAAAGGGAAAGGAGCATTTATTTCACTTACAACACAAAAGTACAACAGATACATTTATGAGCTGGATGAGAGTGGTGAGGGAAAAGGAAGACTCAAAATGATTCTTTCTCATGAGTAACTGGGTAGATACATGGTGGTGTCATTTACCGAGACAGAGATTTGGGAGGAGAGGCTTTAAGTTTTGGAATGAAAAATCAAGGTCCCATACTGAATATGTTAAGTTAGAGATGTCTGTTATACATCCAGGTGGAGATGGTAAGTGGATAATGAGATATTTGCATTTGGTTGAAGTTCAGAGGAGAGGTCTGGGGAGGATAAGGAATTTAGGAGTTATCAGTATAAAGATATTTAAATCCATGGGAGTTGATGAGTTTGCCAAGAGGAATACTGTAGAGGAGAGAAAAAGGTGGGGGAGAGGGGAAGCTCAAAACCAAGCTCTGAGGATTCCCATAATTTAGAGCTTAGGTAGAAGAGACAGAAAAGGAGACTAAGCTGGGCAGCTATTAAGGTTAAGAGTAAACAAGGAGAGAATGACCTTTTGCTGACCCAGAGACCAAGTGAAGTTTCAAGGCTGAAACATTTAACTGTGTGGATGAAACAAACTGTGTGGAATGCTTCTGAGAGCTAGAATAAAATAAGACAGAGAATCCATTGGATTTTGTATAGTATTATCCTGCCCCTGTGCCTGGTATTACGTTCCCTAGGCCTGGAGTACTTACTCCTCTCCTTTTTAAACCTATTTAACGCCGAATGACCCTTGGAGATCCAGATCAAACATTATTTGCTCAGGTTCCCCTGTGACACAGTCTTACAGCTCTAAACATTTCTTTCAAACCACTCAGTACAGTTGTAATTTCTCAATTATTTGTCTTTGCAATTTTTTCTCAATTATTAGAATATAAGCTCCTGGAGGGTTAGGGTCTGTTTTGCTGAACATAAATAAATGTAGCACCTGGAGGGCTCAAGAGCTGGAAATCAGTAACAGCTAGTAAAAGCAATAAAGGCATTATGAGGTACGGCAGGAAGGGCAGATTTAGGGGTAGAAGTGGAGACTTTGACACAGAGGCCCCTAAAGACTTAAGTTCCAGCCGGAACAGTAAAACACAGTTTTATTCTATCTTCCCTCCTTTCTTCCCTTTCACACCTACTTTCTCTGTTCATTTTTACTCCTGGTCCTGCATCCTCTTCTCTACTCCAAACTGGCTCACCACAAATATGATTCTTTTGTGGATAAAGAAGGCAAACTGAATAAGGAGACAGTGGGAAGTTAGCGAAGGAAGGGGGAGGTTATGGGAAATATAAATATAGAATAAGAAAAGGAAGACAGTAAGCTCATCAAACCAGGTACTATTCTACAAATGCTACTAACCAAGTGAAAGAGTCAAAAATAAGATCACATGTGAGAGGGTGGGTCTTGAAGTCATTCAGCTGAGTTTAAAATCCCAGTTCCACCATTAATAGCTGTATGCCTTTGAGCAAATTACTTAATCATATGAACTCAGTTTCCTCGAAACCTATACAAGGGGCATAATAACAGTACCTACCTCACAGGGTTGTTCTCAGGATCAGTACGACAATCAGTTTCAAACGCTTAGCACCATGACTGGCACAAGGTAAATGCTCAATTAACGTTAGCAGTTACTTTTCTTTAAAATGAAGTACAGCAAGGAGAGATGGCCTAAGTAGTAAATACTTGTCATATGACTGTAATAACACCGCATCAAAAGAAGAGGATCACTTTAAAAGAAGCAGATAAGATGTACTGGCACTTACATTTCGGGCACTGCAAAGACCTTGCCTATGCATGGAAGATTGTCACAGTACAGCGCCTCACGCCGGTAGTTGCTTTATATTTTCAGAATGGCAAAAACAAAAAAACAAAAAGAGAAAGAATGCTTTTGAAAATCTTGTCTGGGAAAAATGTATCTCGTCCACGAGGGCCGCTGTGGACGACAGGTAGGATCATGCAGCGAAGGAAGTGACCCTCCGAGTGCGGGCAGCGCTCATTCTAAGTGACTCTCCCGATGCGGAGCCTATTCCGGCCCGCAAGGACAAGGCCCGCCATTCGTCCGCTGGTCCCTAGTGTAGTCGCGGGGCTAAGTGTAGCAGCTACCTCACCTCGGGGCCTCCGCCACGTCTTTATTGTCTCCAGGATGGAATCCGAGATCCGCGCCGCCGCCAACAGAGGGTGATACCCACCGCAGCCCCGAGGCAGCGCCCTACCCAGCCCGGCAAGCAGAGACCCGCGGGAAGCTCCGCCCACTGGCCGCTCACCAGGCCGCTTCCGCCCATTGGTCGCCCGGCATTCCGAGACCCGCCCCCAAATTTGAAAGCTTCTCCCGGGAGCGGGTGGGAAACCCACAGCTCTAGCCGGCGGCGCTCCGGGGCGTCGTTCCGGAAGCTCCGCCCACTCCCAGCGTTCCGTTTGAATTTGAAAACGAAAATAAGTCGGTGAAGCTCCCAGGTTGGGGCGGCAGGGCAACGTTTGAGAGTGAGGGTACGCGGAAGGAGGTGGGGGACTGCGCACATACCAGGTGAGGTGAGGAAAGGTCTCAGGCAGTGTGAGCACCTTCCGACGGGGCTCGGGACACCCCTGAGGTTACTCTCAGGAACTGGGTTGCGGAGCAATGAAGACGCCTGGGCCAGCGGGTGCGCTTTGGGGGGTTGAGCCGTTGTACTCGCGTTAGGATTTAAATCTGGTCTCCGCCGCTTATTGGCTGTGTGACGTAAGGCAACGTCTTTAATCTTTCTGGGCCAGTTTCCTCATCTGTAAGAGGGGGTAATAATAGAACCTACCTCTTCGGGCTCTTATGAAGATAAAATGATAACATGTAAACCTGTTAGAAAGTGCCGGTGTATAGTAGGCACTAAGTATTTGCAATCATTAATATTTTTATTATTGTTGCTTCTGTTAGTGTTGAGGATCAGGCCTCCATTGCCAAATCTGGTGTCCTGAATCCCTAAGGTGAGCAGTTCGCTCGGCAAGTGACGTGCTGTTATTTGGGAGGGATGGGGGCCGTGTGGTGGCCTTCTGTGCAGTTATTTACAGGCTGCTGCCGCTGCCCGGGGCTCGCCCTTCTTGGACTTTGCAGTGCTAAGCGGAAGGGGGTGTGTGTGACGAGTGCAATGACTGCTGTCATCCCCCAGTTTGGGAGGTTTCCCCCATCTCGTTCTACTTTTTGGCTCAGTGATTCCTGCCTGGTGCAGTTCTTTAGTATTCCTCACTGCAGGACTAATTGACAAAAGGTCATGCCTTATAGGTTAGCTTGTTTTTAATTCCCAAGGTGATCAAATTCAGGTTTGTTTTTGTTCTTAAAACAAGGTAGCATGTTCACCCCGAAGCAGCATAACAGTGTGTACTTTTTATTAGATGTCCAAGACCTGAGACTTCAGCTTGCAAAATAATGTAAAGGACTCATCAGTTGTGAAGACTTTTTTTTTGAGACTATATTTTGTGGATGACATTCAGAAACGTCATTCAGTAGCAGATTTTATTTTTCATCAGTCTTCAACCATGAAATCTCACTGGAGAGAAGATAAAATATGCTGTTTCTCAGTCGTGGGAACAGCCTTCTGAAATGAGAAATGAGGTCTTGAACCTTGCTGTTGCTAAAGATAATATCAGAAAAGAGTAAGACCAATTTTTTTTTTTTTTTTTTTTTTTTGCAGAGAGGATTTTATTTATTATTATTAAGCCACTATACACGGAGTTTTTATCACATTAAATCTCTGAATTTGTTGTAGGGCATACAAAGTAGTATAAGACGATGTCCTTGCCCTCAAGAAGTTTCTAGTCTAGTTGGGGAGGCCACACATAAGTAGAAGTTAACTAAAAGTACAGGAAGTGATAGTACATCTCATTAATTTTATAATTGTTAAGAGGCAGTTTATTCATTGAAAACTGAACATATGAGCACGTACAAACTACTGTAACCTTACTTTTTTAAGGAGGTACAATATTCTTTTTAACTTAGTAATTTCATAAAAGACTTATCAATATGTTTTTTTTAACCAAAAATTAATTGAAGGCAAAGATTGAAGCTTACCTTCCAGTTTCCTGGGCATTTCTATGAAATTTGAGTTATGAAATGTCAAGCCAGTACTTTCATTTTTTTGCACACTTTTCTCCCATATTCTAGATCAGTGATTATTTTTTATTCTATCAGATACCTTTTCTCTTAATTTTCACCCATAAATTGCATGTTTGAAATACTCTATCAACTGCATTTAAGTAATTTTCTCATTTTGATTACATCACTGATTATACAATAAAAAAAGCAATAAAGATATTAAACTTAATTGTATGATTGGGTGATCTTGTAGTTTGCTGGGTTTTGTTGAAGGTAAATGTGTAATTTCTTTAACTCTTTTTGCAATTTAGGAAAAACAAAACCAAAAACAGCCCTGTTGTATTGAATTTGGGGGGTTTCAGGACTGATCAAGGGAAAAGATACACTGCAAGGTGGCAGTAACACACGAGGAGCTTTACTGGGGTAGCGCTTTGACAGGATTGCATGCTTGGGAAGTTGCCCACAGCATGAGACTTTCCAGAGACTAGAGTGAAGGGCCAGTCACCTAGAAGGGGAAGAGGGTAAGGGAATTGGGGAGGGGTGGGGGTAATAGGAGAGGGAGCTCTGGGTAAGTGATATTGCTCAGCAGCACAGTGGCCAGTCACTATGTCAGAGAACCCCAAAGGGTAGCAGTGGCTTGGGGTCTTATCGTCCTGGATTTCATCTGTGGCTAGCAGATGGTTGGGTGCAGTTTCATGGTTTGTGGGAACCAGTTGGGCTCTAAATGGCTAAAAATGAGCTTATTTTGGCTATATGTAAAGCAAACAGATGTGTAAAAATTTGAGTTTGACACCTCACTGGGTTTTTGAACTAATGATGTTGGCCTGCTGTGAAGAAGTAAACAACGCAGGGCCAGTATACAGGGGCCATCTTTGGCTCATTTATTTAACCCCCATGGTTGCCCATTACTAACTACCTTCTTGAGCCAGGAACTCTAGTGGGCAGTCACTGTTCTGAATATTTTATAATATTCAAAGAATAGAGTGCTCTCTCCATTTCTCCCTGGTATTGTGCACCTAGTAGATTCTCAGTAAATATTTTAATGTTAATATTTTTTTTATATGGTTCTTGTTTTTGTCTGACTTATTTCACTTAGCATAATACCCTCAAGTTCAAACTATGTTGTTGCAAATGGCAAGATTTCATTGTTTTTAATAGCTGAGTAATATTCCATTGTGTGTGTGTATCACTTAATGTTAATATTTTATCAGTGAAGGTTACCCCTAAGTTTACCTTTAAATTTCGTGACTTGATGTTTAATTTAGTTGTAATAGTTTACTGATGCATTATTCCATGTTCACCTTAATTTTTAAGACCTGTGATGTATCAGGTACTGTTTTGAATATGTTCACATACGTTATTTCACTTTTTACTTGCATTATTTGGAAGAATTCAGTTGAAAGTAATTGTCCAGATTACTGACTCCTAATTGCTAAAACATTACAAAGTCTGTAAGTAACATTCTTCAGAAGACACTAAATAACTAAAATAATACAAGGTTATAATTTACTCCACCCTTACCGTTTGACTTCTGAGAGGATTTCAGGCAGAGTCTGAATGTTTTATACTCTCTTACTTTATGGATTACCTTTACTCATGAAATCTCTTTGGCTGAATCTACCCATAGGTTGCAGCACATGAATAGTAGTGGTAAGCTGTATCCAGTATTATTTGATTTAGAATCTGTAAATAATTGTCTTTTGTCTTTTCCATGGGTCATCATGTTATAGATGAAATAGTCTAATGTTTTCCTTTTGGAAATGTAGTTACATGGCAAGAAGTAGCGGGCTGGACTCACAGACTTTATAAACTATGGATAGCTTATATGCTGATTTATTAAGGTTATCTAAGAAAGTTACTGTTATTCTTGCAGAATGGAATCTAATGTAAATCAAGATGGGGTGCCTAGACCATCTTATGTTTTCAGTGCTGACCCAGTTGCAAGGCCTTCGGAAATAAATTTTGATGGCATTAAGCTTGACCTCTCTCGTGAATTTTCCTTAGTTGCTTCGAGCACTGAGGTAAGTACAAGAAAAGTATTATGTTGATTATCATGATTGAATGCAAATGGGCACACACACACACAAACACACACACACACACACTTGTGGACAGGTACAACTAGAGCAGAGCTTTCCAAACTTTGTAGGTTTAAGGCAAACTTCTATCTCAGCAATTTTTTCATGGTGCCCTAAATACATAACAGTTCCTTTTCACATAGTAGGTGCAGACATCTTAATGACTATTTATGCCCTGACCTAGTAGCCATTTGAGAAAAAAATAACTTATGAAATTTTTAAATATTAGTTTTCAATAACCACGGTTACTTACTAATGGGCTATGTGTGCATTTTGGGTGCTGCACAACTACTCAAGCTTTGGAATCAAATTAGACACTACCACCTGCATTTCCTGTTCTTCATTGTTTTGGGGTCGTACTTGCTTTTTATCACAACCACCACTGGAAAATCCAGCTTCACTAAGATATGACATCATCAAAAGAAATAGTGTGATCTAAGGTTGAAACTGAACTTCTTCAACCTAATAGTTCATGGTGTTCAACATATGTCAAGTACCGCTGTGGTTCCCTCAGAAATGTAAAATATTCCACTATGCCCCTAGGAATTGCAGGCCTTAGTTTAAAAAATAATGCAGATTAAAAAAAAATTAACTTAGTAGTGTTTAAGAAATAAGTCTTTCTACTACCCTACCTACTGTCACTATGTTTGCTGTGTTTATAGACTTTTTCTTATACATTTACTTTCAATCCATTTATATTCTATTTATTACAGATTAGATTATTAATTTCAATGCCTTAGAGAGATGGACTAACCCATTTTATAAAGAAAGATGGAGGGGGAAAGAGGAGTATAGGGAACATAGATAAAAGGATAATAATTATTTAATACCTATCATGTGCTAGGCTCTTTTACTTTAGCTCATTTAATCATAGATAAAGAAAAGAGAGGAAGGGATAAATGCCTCTTGGTGTATAAATGGAATTATACATTACTAGACTTTTGTGTGTGCCTTCCTTCATATAATACAAGGGTTGGTAAATAATGGCCTGGTTTTGTATTGCCTGTTTTTGTATTGCTTACAAGCTAAGAATGGTTTTTACATTTTTAAATGGTTGAAGAAAAAAAATCAAAAGAAATATCATGTTTCATGATGTAAAAATTATATGAAATTCAAATATCACAAGTCATATTTATTGGTTTACTTATTTTCTAGGTCTGCTTTTGCAACAGAGTGGCAGAGTTGAGTAGTTGTGACAGACTGTAGGGCCTGTAGAGCCTAAAATATTGTGTTTCTTTACACACAAAAAATTTGCTGATCCCTACTTAGCATGATGTTTTTGAGATTCATCACGCATCATGTGTCAGTAATTTGTTACTTTTTATTGCTGAATAGTAGTTCATTGTGCAGATATGCCACATATCCATTTACAGTTTGATGGACGTATGAGTGATTTCCATTTTGGGGCCATTATAAATAATGCTTCTCTGAATGTTTATGTGCAAGCCTCTCTGTGAACTTGTGTTTTCATTTCTCTTGGGTAGATACTTACGAGTAATTGTGGGTCACATGGTAAGTGCATATTTAACTTCATCAGAAAACTGAAACTGTTTTCCAAAGCGACTGTACCAGCACCAGCAATGTATGCAGGTTCTGGTTCTTCCACCTCTTTGCCAACACTTGGTAATTTTATGAGTGTGTAGTAGTACCTTGTTGTGGTTTTAGTCTGCATTTCCCTAAATGAGCACTTTTTCAAGTATTTCTTGGCTATTCCTATACCTTCTCTTGTAAAATGTCTCTTCACATCATTTCCCTACTTAAAAAAATTAGATTGTTTGTCTTATTACTGATTTGTGAGAGATCTTCATGCATTGTAGATACATATCCTTTATCAGATCAATAATGTCTTGATTAATAGAGGTTTTTAAAGAAGTCTAATTTAACATTTTTTTCTTTTACGGTGATTTCTTTTGTAAGTCCTCAGAAATCTTTGCCCAAGGTGGTGAAGGTTTTTTAAAACATTTTCTTCTAGAAATGGTTAGAGCTTCTGTTTTAATGGTTATATTTGTTATCCATCTTGAATTAGTTTTTGTGTATAGTTGATGTAGGGATCCAGGTTGATTGGTTGGTTGATTTTTTTTTTTTAACCTCCATTTATCTAGTTACTTTAACATTATGTGTTGAAAAGACTTTCTTTTCCCCATTAAATTGTTTTGGTGTCTTTATTGATAATCAAATGGCTGTGTATCTATGTGTGGATCTATTTCTGGATTATTCTCTTTCATTGACCTATTTGCTTATCCTTATGCCTATACTTCACTGTCTATTTCTGTAGGTTTATAATAATACGTGAAATCAGGTAGTATGAATTCTCTAACTTTGCTTTTCTTTTTTAGGAATATTTTGCCTTTTCTAGGTTCTTTGTAAATATATTCATGAATTTTAGAATTGACTTACCAGTTTCTACAAAACAGCCTACTGGGATTTTTGACTGGGATTGCATTGAATCTATGAATCAATTTGGAGAGAATTGATATTTTAATAATATTGGAGAGTTTTAATTCACGATTGTGGTATATTTCTCAATTTATTTAGGTCTTTAAGGTTTTAGCAATGTTTTATACTTTTGTTGAAGGCCAGTGTAGGGGCCTTCAATATCTTCTGTTAAATGTATTCTTAAACATTTCATGGCATTTGATGCTATTGTAAATTATATTTTTAACAGCTTTATTGAAGTAAAATTAAGATACAATAAACTGTACATATTTGAAGTTTTGATGTAATGCATATGCTTGTGAGACTGTCACTACAGTCAAGATAGTGAATATTTCCATTACTCCTAAAAGTTTCCTTGTGCCTCCTTGTAATTCCTCCCTCCCATCACACCTCCAAGTAACCGCTGATCAAACATTAGTTTGTACTTCTAGAGCTTTATATAAATGTAATCATAAAGTATGTACTCTTTTCTTACTAAGCATAATTATTTTGAGTTTTATGCATGTTGTATGTATCAATAGGTAATTCCTTTTTATTGTCCATTGTTTAGATAAGCCACAATTCGTTTATCCGTTTATCCGTTCACTTGCTGATGGACATTTGTGTTTGTAGTTTCTGGCTATTACAAAGCTTCTAGGAACTTTTGCGTACAAATCTTTATATGGACATATATTTCCTTTATTTTTTTTCCCTTGGATAAATACCTAGGATTGGAATGGCTGGATCATTTTTAAGAAACTACCAAACTTTTCCCAAGTGATAATAACATTTTATATTCTCAGCAGCAGTGTAGGACAGTTGAGTTTCTCCACGTCCTCACCAATACTTGGTGTCATCAATCTATTTATTTATTTATTTGTTTTTAAACAGACTATTTTTTAGAACAGTTTTATGTTTACAGCAAAAATGAGCAGAGGGTACAGTGATTTTCCATATACCCTCCACCCCCATATAGCTTCCCTCATTATTCACATCTCCTACCACAGTGGTGCATTTGTTACAACTGATGAATCTACTTTGACACATGATGACACATGATAGTCGCCCAGAGTCCTTGCTATATAGTTACATTGTGGTTCACTCTTGGTGTTGTACATTCTGTAGGTTTGAACAAATGTGTAATGACAGGTAGCCATCATTATGGTATCATACAGTGTATTTTCACTGCCCTAAAATTCATGTGTTTCACCTGTTTGTCTCTCCCCCACCCCCAGTAACCACTGATCTTCTAACTGTCTCCAAATTGTTGCCTTTTCCAGAGTATCATATAGCTGGGATTATACAGTAGCTATTTCAGATTGGCTTCTTTCACTTAGCAATAGGCATCTAACGTCTTGTCATGGCATCCTCCATGTCTTGTCATGGCTTGATGGTTCATTTGCTTTTAGTTCTAAACTATATTCCATTGTATGGATGTACTGTATCCATTGTATGGATATTTTTATGTATTGGTATCAAACAGACATTTTCATTTATCTAATGTCTAAAGATGTTGAATATGTTTTCATGTGGTTATTCATTCACCTATTGAAGGGCATCTTGGTTGCTTCCACGTTTTGGGAACTGTGAATAAAGTTGTTAATGAGCATTCACGTGCAGGTTTTGTGTGGATGTTAAGTTTTCAGTTCCTTTGCTTAAGTACCAAGGAACGTGATTGCTGGAGTGTATGCTACTAATATGTTTAATTTTGTAAGAAATTGCCAAACTATCTTCCAAAATGGGTGTAACATTTTGCATTCCCACCAGCAGTGAATGAGAGTTCTTGTTGATCCATATCCTCACCAGCATTTGGTGTTGTCAGTGTTCAGAATTTGGCCATTCTAGTAGGTGTGTAGTGATATCTCTTTTTAATTTGCATTTTCCTGATGACATACAGTGTGGAACATCTTTTTATATGCTATTTGTCCTCTGAATATCTTATTTGGTAAGGTGTCTGGTAAGGTCTTTGGCCCATTTTAATCAGTTTGTGTTCTTATTGTTGAATTTTAAGAGTTCTTCATATATTTTGGTAATAGTCCTTTATTTGATATATATTTTTGCACATATTTTCTCCCAGTCAGTGGCTTGTCTTTTCATTCTCTTGACTATGTCTTTCACAAAGCAGAAAACTTTAATTTTAACGAAGCCCAACTTATCAATTATTTCTTTCATAGATCATTCCTTTGGCATTGAATCACAGAAGTCATTGCCAAACCCAAGGTCATCCAGATATTTTAAGTTATTTTCGTGAAGGGTGTAAAGTCTATGTCTAGGTTAATTTTTTTGCATATGGATGTCCAGTTGTTCCAGCACCATTTGATGAAGAGACTGTCTGCTCCGTTGTATTGCCTTTGCTTCTTTGTCAAACATCAGTTGTCTATATTCATGTGGATCTATTCCTAGGCTCCCTTCTGTTCCATTGCTTCTGTTCTTTTGCCAGTGCTACACTATCTTGATTACTGTAGCTTTATAAAATATCTTGAAGTTGGGTATTGTTGGTCCTCCAACTTTATTCTTTCAATTTTATGCTGGCTATTACAGGTCATCTTTTTATTTTTAGTCATTCTAATAGGTATGTATTGGTATCAAATTGATATTTGCATTTACCTAATGTCTAAAGATGTTGAGTATGTTTTCATGTGGTTATTTGCCTTTTGTATATCTTTGGAGAAATGTCAATTTAAATCTTTTGCCCATTAAATAAAATTGGATTGTTTTCTTATTGAATCTTAAGTGTTCTTTATGTTTTCCAGATACATCTGTCTGTCAGATATGTCCTTTGCAAACATTTCTTCTATGGCTTGTCTTTTCATCCCTTAAGTGTTTCTGGAAGAGAAGTTTTTAATTTTGATGAAGTCCATTTTACCAGTGTTCTGTTACGTATTGTGCTGTTTGTGGCGTATCTAAGAAATCTTTACCTAACTCCACAAAGGTAAACTCCTTTACCTAAGGCCACAAAGATTTTCTTCTATGTTTTCTTTCAGAAGTTTTGCAGTTTTAATTTTATATTTAGGTCTATGATCCATTTGGAATCAATTTTTTATATAATGTGAGGTGTATATTCAAATTCCTATTTTTTTATTGCATATAGATATCCATTTGTTCTAGCACAATTTGTTGAAAAAGCTATCCTTTCTGTACTGTATTTCCTTTGCACCTTTGTCATAAATTAAATGCCCTTGTATGTGGAGGTTTATTTTATTTTTTATTTTTTTTTTATAAATTTATTTATTTATTTATTTATGGTTGCGTTGGGTCTTCCTTGCTGCACGCAGGCCCTCTCTAGTTGAGGCGAGCAGGGGCCACTCTTCGTTATGGTGCACGGGCTTCTCATTGCAGTGGCCTCTCTTTGTTGTGGAACATGGGCTCCAGGTGCGTGGGCTTCAGTAGTTGTGGTACGTGGGCTCAGTAGTTGTGGCTCACGGGCTCTAGAGCACAGGCTTAGTGGTTGTGGTGCACAGGCTCAGTTGCTCCCCGGCATGTGGGATCCTCCCCGAGCAGGGCTCGAACCCGTGTCCCCTGCATTAGCAGGCAGACTCTCAACCACTGCGCCACCAGGGAAGTCCGGAGGTTTATTTTTGAATACTCTATGTATTCTGTTTCATTGATCTATTTGTCTGGCTGCCAATACCCCACTGTTTTGATTACTGTGGCTTTAAAATAAGTGATGAAATCAGGTGGTAGTGTTAGCCTACCAAATTTCTTCTTTTTCAGAGTTGTTTTGACTGTCCTAGGTACTTTGTATTTCTCTCTGAGTTTTTAAATGAGCTTGTCAGTTTCTACCAAAAAAAAAAAAAAAAAGCCTCCTGTGGTTTTGATTGCAAGTCCATTGAATCTATACATCAGTTTTGGAAGAATTGACATTTTAACAACATTGAGTCTACCAAATAATGAACAAGGTGTATCTCCATTTATTTTGGTCTCCTTTACTTTCTCTGAGCACTGTTTTTTAGTTTTCAGTGTATAGGTGTTTCATATCTTTTGTAAGATTTTTCTCTAAGTAGTTCATAATTTTTGAGGTTATCATAAATGGTATCGCTCTTTAAAATCAACTTCTATTTCTTCCCAGCATATAGAAAAACAATTGATTTTTGCATTTTGATCTCCTATCATGCTACGTTGCTAAACTCATTTAATAGTTCTAGTAACTTTTTTGAAGATGTCAGATTTTTGTATGTAGATGTTCATGTTGTCTGTGAATAAAGATGATTTTATTTCTACCTTCCCATTCT